>NC_034611.1:43490347-43511276 GCF_900095145.1 Mus pahari
ACCCAGCACAAGGGAAGGCCTGGGCCAAGTAGTGGGAGTGGGTGGGTAGGGGAGCAGGGGAGGGGGGGGTATAGGGAACTTTTGGGATAGCATGTGTAATGTAAATAAAGAAAATAATAATAAAAAAAAGAAATTGAAATCTAAAAATCTCCTGAAAAAAAAAAAAGAATTTTACCTTTCTTTTTCTATAATTTTAAGATAAAAAGCGCTTTGTCATTTGCTGAACCCAATTGTAGAGAATTTTCTAGGAGAAAACCAACTATTAGCTATTTCTCATAGAACCAAGCTACAGACTCTCCTTTTAAAAAACAGTTTTTCAGTGCAGGGCAAATCAAGTCAGCCTCTACTGACTAGATTAAGAGATGGAGAGATAGCCTATAAACCCTTCAGAAACAAAAATGAAATGACTGCCATNTGCCTATTTAAACTAAACACAATTTTCAATTTTTCTAGCTGTAATTTCAAGACAGGAACTCCTTGTTACCTGAAGAATCCAATAATCACAAGCACAGAGATTTCTGTATGAAAACAGTCACCAGTTTCTTAATGTCTAGGGGCCTCCAGTTATACTCTTCACGGGTGTACCGTCCTCTCCTGGATCACCTCATGGATGTACTTTTTCCAGTCCTGCTTGTCCTTGGTACTGGATGCCTTAAGAGTCAAACCTGGGGGTCGTCTCAGTCTGTCTCATCGTCTTAGTTACATGCAGGGAGAAAAGCAAATGCACACACACACACACACAAAGACTACAAGAACCGAAAACCAGGGACTCGAAACTTAAGGGAAACCTGTAAAAACTTGTCAGGCTGGCAGGATTTTTTTCTGCAAGAAATAAGGGTGGTTAATTTAAAACAAAGTTGGTCATCTGTGCTCTCTGGCCGCTATGCACATGAGCAAGTGGGGCGTGGGCTCTCAGGAAGGGACGCAGCTTGGCGCAACCTTCCTCCAGGCTTGGCGGCTGCTCCCAACCCACGCCTCCTCAGCGCCAGCCCCCGCCAGCCCTTAGCCAGCTGCCCGCGTCCCCTTTCACCCCAGTGAGTTCCAAGCACGACTGAGCAGCTCTGCTCCCCTTCCGCCAGGCGCCGCACTCTCCCTGCAGCTGGGCTGCACGCGTCCCCAGGGGCAGAGCTGACCACCTGCTTTCACTCTGGGCACCCAAGAGGCACAGCCTGCGGACCAAAAGAGTGTCCTCCTCCGCAAGCCACTGGGTCCTCACGTCCCGAATGGTGGCTGCCAAAACCAGTAAACCAAGACACTGACACACACACACAAGCTCAACAGCAGCTGCCAGAATGCCAAAACCAGAAAACAAAACACAGAGTCAGCGGCCGCACACAAACACACCAGACTCACATGAACGTACCTCCAAGGGGCATCTCTGAGTTTCTAGGGAACCCCAAAATCCCAGACGAGCCCCCACATGTAGGACCCCCCCATTTTCGGGGACCCCCCGAAATCACGGGAGTCAGGATTTCCCAGGAAACATGAGAGGCCCTCTTGTTGTAAAAGCATGAGGTAGTTTAATGGTGGAGCTCCGGGCTAGCACGTACCTCACGCAGGAGGCAGAGGTGCCAACCTCATGGCCTGAAAGCTAGGGGTTTNTATAGGGGGAGGGGGAGGGGCTAGCAAGAATTGGCGCAGTTACCTGTGATTGGCTCACTTAAATGTACACATTTGCAGGATGGTACTTGCAAAGGCAGGAATGCTAGGAGACCTGAGGGGCGGGTCAGCGGAACATTTGGTTCAGTCCCAGGAATGTTCCAACTGCCTGGGCTTGCCCAGGCTTGTCTCACTGTGCTCTCAGCCTCAGGCTTCCAAGCTTACAAACAACTATTTCTCTGGACATAAGTTGCATGAATCCCAGGCCTTAAATTTCATTTCTCTACACTAGCACTGGCAAAAAAGATTCTCAGGTTACAGGTCTTCTTCTCCCTTGGTATATAGTGCCATAACATGACCCTAAGTGGACAGACTTGACCTGTGATGTTATGGTCAATATCTCCTTTTTTCCCTTTGGCTAGAGATTTGCTAAGTCTTTCTGGTGACTTCCACTGTGTCCTCACACTCCTGGTTTAGTTCTTGATTGCACCAGACAGGAGAAGCTGAAGAGGAATTTATGTTTCAGTGGATCCATCTGAATACCCCTTCCTGTCTTCTGGAGCAGTAAAAACTAGGTCAGGTTAATTAATCAGCTTGCTTATTTCCCTTCTGCAATAAAACCAAAGAGGGTACAGTGTGTGTATATATCTATTCATCGAAATAATCCTACGTGATCAGAATTAGAAACTATATTTAAGGATTTATGAATTAACTTTAACAGATAAAATGAAACAGCCAGTTGTACCTGTTGGGCTGAGAAAAAGAAAGTCCTTAGGAGTGTTGCTGCTGACTACAGATTAACCTAGCTTTGTATTTTGAGCCCACATTCACCCACAATGCTTTATAGATCTATAGGAACTCTGGTATCTATGTAAGGGATGGAAGAGTGTTTGTTTTATGTTAAGCTGTGAGCTGTGCTCAAGCCCTGAGAAGGAAAGACAGTTTATTGTTGTGCAAATGTTAGTACCATGATGCTCTCCAAATGCTCTGTAAATTATTGTCATCAAAATATAGTTTCATTTGCCTTTTGTTTTGTTGTGTGTAGGAATGAAGTTTTATAGCTTTATACATTTGAAATAGAATCCAGATCAACTTCAGTTTTATAGCATATTTTGACAATGTATACAGTTGACCCCTGCTTTATGATTTCTCATTTTCATGATAGCACTAAATAATACTCATTTAGTGGAACCCATATTTAAGAGTTTAAATTTTGTCTGTTCTCAGACTAGCAAAATACTGCATAATAATCTCCCTTCAGTGCAATAGCACTCAGGAGTATCAGCTCTAATCAGCTCTAGGAATTTGACAAGAACATCAAAGTTCTCCTAGAGATAGACTACACACCAAGTCACTATGTAAGTTCAGTAAAATGAGTGATGGATTTTCAATTGATATTATTAGCATTTTGTTGTTTTACTAGGATGTAAGCCCCCATAATTTCAAGTTATTGTGAACACTGCAGATATGCTTGGCAATTATATTACACACTGTATTTTCATGAGACGCTTGACTCAGTAACACTGTTCACTTTTCTGTTATCATTCTGACTTCTCTGTATACATCCACAATTTAGTCAGACTTTGGATTTTGACTAAAGAGTGCAATATATTTAAATTATTGAAGTTGTATTTCTTTGAACTCTGGTATTAACAAAAACTAGTTTTGACCCAAACCTTAAATGACCTGGTATTAATTTAATGTATCTTTTTATAAGCCTTATCCTACCATATCAGGACATTTCCATGACAAATAATGAAACACTCCTAAAAGTAATGAAAGACTAAATTCTACACTAGTAAAAAGAGACGTGTACTAGAAGTTTTTGTGTGTGTTAAGATTAATGTTGGGTTTCTTCTTCTCCCCTGTGCCCACTCAGCCTTTTAAAGTTTCACTTCTAAGAGGTCCAAATGCAATCCAAGTGCAAAGTCCAGAAAATAATATTTTGGAAAGGATCAAAAATCTGATTCTAATAGGTTTTGTAACAATATGAAATTCCAAACTCACCAAAGCATTTTTTTTTTGATGAACAAAGTAGAAGAATGTATACTATATGATGAAGACTTATATTAGCTTATAAATTTGCAGCAATCAAGAAGGGTATGAAATGGCTAAAAGTAGTCCTATTGAATGTCAGAGGAATCTGGGCACAGACTAGCTTTCATCTAATGAATCACAAGTTAAATCAATTGACATTTACCATAATAACCACATGTCTCTGTGTGTTGTAATATGTTTCTCAAGATAATCCTCTGACCATCCTTTTCCTCCAGTTTATGCTGAATATCCTAACAACATTAAATAGTTTTGCATAGTATTTACTTTTGATTGGTATTCTCCATAAAAGTAAATATTTCTGGTTCAAAGTATTTTTTTTTTATATTCATGGATATCTCAAGGCTTAATACCAACATTTGTAGAGAATTATAAGTGAAAGAAAATTTCACTGTGGTGTGAAGGATGGTAAATAATTTTGAAATTTGATGTGATGTAAATAAATGTGATGTAATAATAACAAAAATTTTTGAATTTTTTTCTAAGCTGAAAGAAAGGACCTATTCAGGATACCACAGTTTTGTTTGAATATTATGGCCTAGTTTTCCTCATTACTTCTATTTTACTTGTCTCATCTGTTCTTTTGTTGTCCTCTGTAGATGAATATATCATTTGGTATTCTTAATTTACAGCAATCAGAAACAAGGACTCTCTTCTTTCTGAGTGATTATGCACCACAGATTGTCCTTCTTTTAAGAGTGAACGCCTTCGAATAAAACATTGCATTCTGCAACTTTCCACGGGATTAAAGTTCCTTTGACTCTTTGTAAACATTGTGTCATGAAGTGATTTAAAGTTTATAAAGAGGTGAAAACTTGACACATGAATCCTTTTTCATCTATAGTCAAATTTACCTAATATTTCCCATTTTTATTTTAAGTAAATAATTTATTGGGTGTATGTGTATATAAAATATATATTTATATCTATGTTTGTGAATTCGTTCGTATGCATGTGTGCCATGACATTCCTGTTGAGGTCAGAGGACAAACTCGGTGTTGATCCTTACTTTTGTTTGAGGAAGCATTTCTCTTGTGCTGTGTTGTACATGCCAGGCCAGGTGGCTGAGAACTTTCTTCCCTCTCCAACACCCACCTCACCATAGAATTACTGGTAACATGCAAGTTCAGACAAGCATCATCTTCTGAATTCTAAGACTAGAACTTGAGGCTCATACTTGTATGGCTCTGGTTTATCCACTGAGCCTTCACCCTAGCCCTAAACATTAACACTTTTGATGTATTGTTTTTAATATTTTTCCCTATGCGCATATGTCTACATTTTATATGTATGTATATTTGTAGATATTATGTACATATATTCTTATGCTTACATGAAGGCATGCATGTGTGTTCATTTTGAGATTGCTTTATAAACATATGTATGGAATTTTTTCTTTTAAATTTTTGAAGAAATTTACAGATGAGATACCATTTATTGTTTAGTGTATTATTATATATTACTGTGAACATGTATATTTCCTTATCTAATCAAAATAAATTATCCATATAAAAATTAATGTACACAATCATTATTTAAACTAGATACTTCTTTAATTGCTAAGTAATAAATGTAGTTATTATATAACTTTATATTTCTAGTTATTTTCATTACTTCTATTTTCAAGTATTTCAGACTCCTTCACTTATATCCTGATTTTTAGCATGATTATGTAAGATTTCAGATTTAGTAAAATTCATTACAGCTGGCACTTGATAACAAATATCCATACCTTTTATGGTAACTTAATACATTTCATATTTTTCTTGTGGTAATATATAGGTATATTAGAAGACTGTCATAAACATTTGTTCATCAACATAATTTGACTAACATTTTGACTCACAGATAATTTATTATAAAGAAATATTCACTGTGAATTTTTTAATTCAATTATTTTTCTGGTTTGGAGTAAGGGCTATGTTCCCTTTCCCACTCTATGCATCTCTCTGGAACTGGATTCTTACTTGTTTGGGTTTCCTATAATCTATTGTTCTCTTATCTCCCTCACATACAACACTGCTTTTATTTTCCTCTTACAAACTTCACTTTATGTATGTGTATGTACACACACACACACACACACACACACACACACACACACACACACATGTTAGGAAGACAGCTAGACTACTGAGGCATCAATACATCAATCCTGGGACATATCTCCCTTTGAAAATTAGGATATTAAAAGTTCCTTCAATGTACAAGATGGCACAAAGATAGAAAAGCTGTCCTTCCTAGGTAAGATAATATCTTGTAATCTCTGTTAATTTACAAAGAAACAATACATGAAAATTGCTAGTGTACTTTATACTTAAAAATATGATAAGCCCAGAGTATTTGGGAATACATTAGAAGAGTACAGAAATAAACAAAGAATTCTCAACAGAGGAATACTGAATAGCTAAGAAGCACCTGAAGAAATGTTTAACATTCTTAGTCATCAGGGAAATGCAAATCAAAACAACCCTGAGATTCCACTTCACACCAGTCAGAATGGCTGAGATCAAAAACTCAGGTGACATCAGATGCTGGCTAGGATGTGGAGAAAGAGGAACAGTCCTCTACTGCTGGTGGGATTGCAAGCTGGTAGAACCACTCTGGAAATCAGTCTGGCAGTTCCTCAGAAAATTGGACATAGTACTACCTGAGGACCCACTAACACCACTCCTGGTCATATACCCAGAAGATGCTCCAACATGTAACAAGGACACATGCTCCACTATGTTCATAGCAGCCTTATTTATAATAGCCAGAAGCTGGTAACACTCAGATGTCCTTCAGCAGAGGAATGCATACAGAAAATGTGGTACATCTACACAATGGAGTACTACTCAGCTATTAAAAACAATGACTTCATGAAATTCTTAGGCAAATGGATGGAATTAGAAAATATCATTCTGAGCAAGGTAACCCAATCACAAAAAACACATGTGATCTGCACTCACCGATAAGTAGATATTAGGCCAAAAGTTCTTAATACTCAAGATACAATTCACACACCACATGAAGCTCAAGAAGACAGAAAAATCAAAGTGTGGGTGCTTCAGTCCTTCTTAGAAAGGGAGACGAAATACTCAAGGGAGGAAATACAGAGACAAAGCTTGAAACAGAGACTGAAAGAAAGGCCACACAGAAACTGCCCCACCTGGGGATTCATCCCATATACAGAAACCAAACCCAGACACTATTGTGGATGCCAAGAAGTGCTTGCCAACAAGAGGCTGATATAGCTGCCTACTGGGAGGCTCTGCCAGAGCCTTTCTGACAAATACAGAGATAGATGTTCACAGCCAACCATTGGACTGAGCACAGGGTCCCCAATGGAGGAATTAGAGAAAGGAGTGAATGACCTGATGGTGTTTGCAACCCCAGAGGAAGAACAACAACCAGAGCCCCCAGAGCTCCCAGAGACTAAACCACCAACCAAAAAATTCACATGAAGGGACCCATGACTCCAGCTGCATTTGTAACTGAGGATGGCCTTGTCTGACATCAGTGGGAGGTGAGCCCCTTGGCCCTATGAAGGCTAGATGCCTCAGTGAAGGGGAGTGCCAGGTTAGGGTGGTAAGAATGGGTGGGTGGGTGGGGTAAAACCCTCATAGAAGTAGGGTGAGGGGGATTGGGATTGGGGTTTCCTGATGGGAAACCAAGAAAGAGATAACATTCAAAATGTAAATATGTTTTGCAAATTGTATCTTGGATATTCTAAGTTTCTGGGTTAATATCTACTTATCAGTGAGTGCATATCATGTGTGTTCTTTTGTGATTGGGTTACCTCACTCAGGATGATATCCTCCAGATCCATACATTTACCTAAGAATTTCATAAATTCATTGTTTTTAATTGCTGAGTAGTACTCCGTTGTGTAAATGTACCACACTTTCTGTATGCATTCCTAGCCTAGTCAGCCATCAATGGGAGGAGAGGCCCTTGGTCTTGTGAAGATCACATGCCCCAGTACAGGGGAATGCCAGGGCCAGGAAGCAGGAGTGGGTGAGTTGGGGAGCAGGGCAGGGGGAGGGTATATGGGACTTTAGGGATAGCATTTGAAATGTAAATAAAGAAAATATCTAATAAAAAAAAGAAAATCCATAAAAAAAGAAAAAAGTAATGTAAATAGAGAAAATATCAAATAAAAAGAATAAAGAAAAAGAGAAAAGAAAAAGAACTATGAGGAAGGGTACTTGTATCAGGAATCTGTTCAGGGCCCATGCCCCTAAACACACAGGCACACATGTAAGCAAGAGTAAGTCCTTAGATGTATTGTGCTAATTGTGACCATCCTCAAATAATCTAGATGTATTAGTAACTTTAAAATGGCTGAAGTGACCTGAATAAACATCAAGACAAAACCACCCAGAACATATGGATGTGGCAGTGCTTGTATATCCAGTTTTTTTTCTTGATCAAGGAGTGTAGATCTAAGAATTGATTCAGTTCTTAGCTGGTTGGGATAAAAAGTCATTGTGATGAAAATATATTTACTCCTGAGGATTTCATGATTAAGAAATACTCAATAAACTGTTTATTTCATGAGACTAAAATCTGGTTAATGAACCATTTACCCCGATGTATTAAGTAAGCCTGCTATATTTTTGTCTTTGTGGGTTTGAAGAATTGCTTATTCAGGATAGCCTAACATAAACTTCTCTTGATATAGATTCAATGTCTCCAGTCAACATGACTCTCTTGAATTGAACAGCCCTGGGGGGCCACTACAGAGGCTATGTTACACCTCTGCTTCACTCCAGCCTTGCTCTAGGCATCCAAGACAGTAACATGTTATTACAAGGAAGAAATCCTGTGGAAGTCAGTCAGAGCCATGCTTGAATTTATGTTTTCAAAATATTTGCATTATTGGAGTGAGGTTTTGGCACACCAATGATAAGACACACTGAGTAATGAGACTTTCATTTGATTTAATTTTTTTAATAAAAATATCCAAGCTGATCGAACTTACCCACAGCAGCCTATCATGCAAACAAAATATGGCCAGGTGACAGATTTGCTGACTATGGACATTTTTCAGAGGGATGCAAAATTATATTTTTTTTTCAAGTTTCTGAACATCACCCTTAGGACCCATTCTACACATTTTACACCTTTTTCCTTAATAAGTGGTTATGAAATGTTGAAGTCCGTGTTATACAAATATGGAGAGCAGTTTACAAGGTGGAGTATTCCTCGCAGTTCTAATTTTGTCACTGATGACCTGGGTGTATAGGAAAGAAGCTTTAAAATGAAAGAAAGGTAAGCTCTTCATTTAGGTATGCTAAGAGGCATTTCAGATAGTCTGAAAACTCAAGGGAAAGGTGAAGAACAGCCTTGGTGTAGGGGAGTATGAAGGAAGCCTTTCCATTTAGCTGGGAGAGTATGAGAGACATTTGAGTTGATTTGGGGGTGTGTACAGTGTAAGGCAAGATAGAGTTTTTATGTTAGAGATTGTGATACATACTGGTTAAGGCAGGTAAATGTAAAGACATTTGGCAGTTGAGGGTAGGCAAGTGAGGAAGGACTGATGTTTCAATTAATCACTAAATTTGGAATTCCCAACATGTCTGGATTTACCTTATAAAGTGCGCACATTTAAAGTCATTTTCTGACTTTTATATAAAACTAACTGGGAGAACAAACTAATTCAGTTATCAACACAATACAGCAGCTGAAATACTAAACCTTAAGTGTGATTATTAGCTCTTTATTCTTTGTGCTTCTAGAAATAACAGGGTTTTATTTTTGTTATTGTTGTAGTTGTTGTTTGTGTTTTTGAGTTTATATTGCCTCTATTTCAGTTTTAGGGTAGGGAAATAATTTATTTGGGGATAACTGATCCATTCATATTTTTCCTTTATTTGGTCAGTGTCTTCGGAAGAGAGAACCCAGGTCATATCTCTGAAATGACATTTGCTCACTGCAGTTCGTCTAAAGTAATAGCAAAGATCTCATATCCAACCTGCTTTCTCTCATCTGTTTAGTCTTGACTATTGTAAGGAATAATTTAATTTTGCTTCATACCTGAGTACCAAGGGAAACCAGTTATCCATTCACTAACGAAAATAGGATTTTCATTATCCTTAAGCAGGAAAAGCAGATAATCAAGTTGGCTATTCTTCTCTTTTACACCACTGAGTATCTTGTCTTCATTATACTTGCATACAAAGAATGAATCAGACAGAGTTCTTGTAAGCAAAGGAAATTATTTTATTAGCAATCAGAGAGAAAAAAATTGGCTTTCCATTTAAACTGTTGATTTGGAAGCTGATCACAGTCCCTAGAATGTCAAAAATACTGGAAGTATCAGAAAAATGAGTGTCCAGAGTGCCAAAAAATAATATCATGGGTATATGAACAATTGGAAAAATATAAAATGTATTGAATATCTATTTTATATATTTAATTTGGATTCATTTTAGAGTCTGGAGAGATGGATCAGAGGCTGAGAGCATTTGCTGTTCTTTCTTAGAATATGAATATGTGTTCAGTTCCTGCACCCAGTTGAGATGGCTTACAAATCTGCAACACTTCTTGCACTTGGGGTCATTTATAAGCTTTTGTTTTCTAAACCAAACCAGAAAGTCCTTCATTCCATAAGATTTATATTAGACTGAAAATTATGTAATTATCAATAATGTATGTAATGTATAATGAATATATGTTTGGTGGTTACTATTTTTGTGTTTAAATAGGAATTGGTTTCATGGTGGATCAGTTTGATGGGTATTGTATGATGCCAATTTTACAACCACCTGGAGGATGGGCTTTGGGTACTTAGGGCAATTGTTTTGATTATATTTTTTTTTCTTTTCTTTTTTTTAGTTAGATATTTTCTTTATTTACATTTCAAATGCTATCCTGAAAGTTCCCTGTACCCTCCCCCTGCCCTGCTCCCTTGTCCATCAACATAATCCACTATATAAACAAACTCAAAGACAAAAACCACATGCTCATCTCATTAGATGCAGAGAAAGCATTTGACAAAATCCAACACCCCTTCATGATAAAAGTCATGGAAAGATCAGGAATTCAAGGCCCATATCTAAACATAATAAAAGCAATATACAGCAAACCAGTAGCCAACATCAAACTAAATGTCTTGATTATATTATTTGGTAAGTTCAGACCTAACTTGATTATGGCTGGAATTCTGGACTGTATAAATGAAAGTGAGTAGCAGAATGCACTCATGATTCATAAAAATCCAAATTATATAGCTGGGCGTGGTGGTGCATGACTTTAATCCCAGCACTTGAGAGGCAAAGGCAGGGGGATTTCTGAGTTCGAGACCAGCCTGGTCTACAAAGTGAGTTCCAGGGAAGCCAAGGCTATACAGAGAAACCCTGTCTCGAAAAACCAAAAAAAAAAAAATCCAAATTATGTCACAATTTGCTTAGAACGTACCAAAGAGATTTTGAAGGTCTATAACTCATTCTAGAAATGACACTAGGAAATAATATTCATATCCAACTCTATAGAATTTAGTAGATGAACTCAGGTATTTACATAACTGTGATCATTGTCAAATTCAAGAAAACCTTTATTTCTTTACCACATTGTTTATTATTTTTTAAGTTTGGGTATGGTTCTCTTTTTTTAATGTTTTATTGTTTGTTTGTTTGTTTGTTTGTTTGTTTGTTTGTTTTAAACTCCAGATTTTATCTCCTCCCAGTCCACCGTCTGACAATTCTATATCCCATACCTCCTCCTCACATCCCTGTCTCCATGAGATTGCCCCAACCTCCCAGTCCCCAACCTACCGGATCTCTAAACATCCTGGGGCTTCCACTCTCTTGAGGGGTTAGGTGCATCTTCTCTCAATAAACCTAGACCCCACCTGGCAGTTCTCTGCTGTACATGTGTTAGGGTCCTCATATCAGCTGGTTTATGCAGCCTGGTTTTTGTTCCAGTGACTGATAGAGCTCTGGGGTCCGGGTTAATTGAGACTGCTGGTCTTCCTACAGGGTTGCCCTCCTCCTTAGCTTCTTCCAGCTTTCCTCTAATTCAAGCACAGGGGTCATCAGCTTCTATCCATTGGTTGGGTGCAAATATCTGCATCTGACCCATTCAGCTGCTTGTCGGGTCTTTTGAAGGGCAGTCATGCTAGGTCCATTTTTGTGAGTGCTCCATAGCCTCAATAATAGTGTCAGGCCTTGGGGCCTTCCCTTGAGCTGGATCCCACCTTGGGCTTGTGAGTGGACCTTCTCTTCCTCAGTCTCCTTTCCATTTTCATCCCTGTAGTCCTTTCAGACAGGTACAATTATGGGTCAGAGTTGTGACTGTGGGATGCCCTGTTTGTTTCTGCTTGAAGTGAGCTCTACATGTTCCCTCTCTCCACTGTAGGGCATTTCATCTAAGATCCCTCCCTTTGAATCCTGAGAGTCTCTCACCTCACAGTTCTCTGGTACATTCTGGAGGGTGCCCCCAACCTCCTACCAGGCCCCTCCCAAGGTTGCATGTTTCTATTTTCTGCTGACCCTAAGGGATTTCAGTCCTTTTTCCCCCACCCAAAACCAGATTAGGTTTGCCTCTCCACATTCCGTGTCCCCCTTCCCCCATCTACTTTCCCTCCCAATTTCCTCCTTCTTTCTCCTCTTGTTGGCTTTTTTGAGTTCTGTGGACTGTAACTTGTGTATTCAGTACTTTTTTTTTTTTTTTTTTTTTTTTTTTGGCTAATATCCACTTACTGAAAAATGGTATTTTTTTTTCATACAATATATTTTTGTTACAATGCCTTCAACTCCTCCCAAAGAGTATATGGGTAGAAAACATACTATGGCGTTAATGTCTTTGATTGCTAAGCCACCCAGCCTCTGAATTTTTGTTTGTTTTTTCTTTCAAACTATTATCATCATTTCTCTCCTACATAAGATTGAAAGATTCTGTTAACATTTGTTTTGCTCAGACTAACCCCTGTTTTGTGAAATAATACCAACTTCAGTTTGGTTTTTCACATCCAAAAAATAATATTTTTTCTTAGACCATTTCAAATGTCACCACATTTTCTACTTTTTAAAAACATTCTATTAATTTTCTGCACCAGACATACCTGTGGCACATAGAAGTACATATAACTTAGACAAATATAGGATCTTAATCTATAATTTCAGCATACCCTGATAGGCATGAACCACTTTACTCCTTGTAGTTAACTCTCAATAAAAACAAAACTTGTCAAATACAGAAGTGGATGCTCACAGTCATCTATAGGATGGAACACAGGGCCCCCAATGGAGGAGCTAGAGAAAGAACCCTAGTTGGCCATCATTGGGAAGAAAGGCCCCTGGGTCTTGTAAACTTAATATGCCTCAGTACAGGGGAATGCCAGGGCCAAAAAGTGGGAGTTGGTGGGTAGGGGAGCAAGTCGGCGGGGGGGGGGGGTATAGGGAACTTTCGGGATAGCATTTGAAATGTAAATAAAGAAAATATTTAATTTAAAAAAGTTGAAAAAAAAACCAACAAAACTTGTTTACATGGTTCTGTCGTTTGGTTTATTTTTAATTAATTTATGTATTTTTAATTTTTTATTGTTTTCTTTATTTACATTTCAAATGTAATCCCCCTTCCTATTTTCTCTTCTGAAAATCCCCTATACCCTTCGCCCACAGTCCTCTCCCCGACCCACTCACTTCTGCTTTCTGGTCCTGGCATTTCACCTGTACTGAAGCATGGTACCTTCACAGGACCAAGGGCCTCTCCTCCCATTGATGACTGACTAGGCCATCCTCTGCTACATATGCAGCTAGAACCATTCTTTCCACGATGTGTTTCCTTTGATTGGTGTTTTTTTTAAATCCACATTATAACTTTAAACAAGTGAAATAAAGGTATCAAATATTTTTTAAAGTGTGTATGTGTCTATGTGTGTGTGTGTGTGTGTGTCTGTGTGTGTGTCTATGTGTGTGTGTCTGTGTGTCTATGTGTGTGTGTGTCTGTGTGTATGTGTCTAAGCTTGGTCTTTAAGTGAATGTAGATCTCACTGTCCTGGCTAGTCTGTCTACACAACTTGTTCTGGGTTTCTTATCTTCATCTCCACATCTTGGGATTACAGCTGTGCCCCAACACCATCTAGGTTTTACGGGGGTTCTGAGAATGTGAGTCTGTATCACCAGACAGAACCCTTTCATTTGGGCATCAAGGTCATTAACCATTGAGCACTCTTTCCAGCTCTGGAAAGTACTTTGAATTCAGTAAAGGAATACATTTTCAAAACGCTAAGTCTCTATAGAGAATATTTCAGGTGGTTTTATTCCATAATTAGTGTGGAACTATATGGCATTTTATGTTTAGTCATGGTAATATTTTAACTTTATGTATATGGCCATTGGTTCTTCATTTTTGTCATCTATTTTCATTTCAGACATGACAAATGTTCTACTTTGCATTTTCTTTGCAAAGAAATTAATTACATTCCACTTAATTATTAGAACACTAGCTAATATTTAATGACTGCCCAGTGGCTACATGGCACTGTAATAAGCATTCTAGTTTTAAAATGTCTATTTATTTCCAGCTTCATTGCCTTTTGAAGATGCTGAGATTTTTAGCATTTTCACAATATGCAAAGCATAAGAGTCCTCTTGTGAAGAATTAGCACTTTTTAAAATATCCCAGAAACCAAAGGAAAAGAAATATCTTATCTTTGAACATTAATTGCTCATAAGACTACAGAAACTAGTTTTTTTTTTCCCCCTCAGCATTAAGAATAGTTTGTGCTAATCAGGAATAAATTAGAACAAAGTCTCTTGATATTCACAAAGTTTACTAAGTTTTTTTCAAGAATTTTGTCCTCTGTCTAGAAAACTAATGATGAAGACTTGAATGGCATGAGGTAATAACAATACAGGGAAGGGGGAATCAAATCAGAAATAGAAGTCACAGGTTAAAACGAATGTCAGAAATGAGAAGATATTTTTGGTGAAAAAGGACAGAAAAATTCAGGTCAGAATTAAGGCTATAAATCTTATTGGTGAATAGATGTCTATGTCAAGGCAGGGGATGATTGCCAAAGTGAGGTACACTTGATAGACCCCTATTGATTTTGATGAATGAATTTATGTAAATTGTCAATGTGAAGTCATCATAATAATTACCATTTCTCAAAAATATTTTGAGTTTAGGGAATCCTCTGAGGAAATATCCAATGGTTAATATATCCAGAAAAAGCATGGCCAAGGGAGGCTCTAGCTTAATATTATAAGATTTTAACTACTCAAAACCAATGTACTACGTTTTGGTTCAATCATTTAAAGTGGGATTAGTGCTGATTTGTGTGAACTGAACTGCTGATATCCTGACAATGCAGATTATATTCTCTCCAAAGAACTATTTCTAAACAGGTCCACATCCTCTTTTGTCCTGTTAATTTTCTATTCTACTACATCTTACGGGTGACGGAGTAAAGGGAAGTTAAAGCATCGAAGAACACATATTAAAAGTAAGTTTTGAGAAACCTAAGCCTACAGTGGCCCACATTTTCATTACTTTTTTACTCATTCACTTATTCATTTATTACTTATTCACTTTACATCCTGCAAACCACCCTCATACTGTCAAGTCCTCCAGCAAGATTTTCCCCTTCCCCCTCCTATACTTCTCTAAGTGGGTAGGGCCCCCAGGGTATCCTCGCACCTTGGCTCATTAAGCCTCTATGGGGCTTGCAGCATCCTCTTCCAGTGAGGCCAGAAAGGGCAGCCCAGCTAGAAGAATATGTCCCATGTAGAAGCAACGACTTTTGGGATAGCCCCCTTCCCCGCCATTCTAGTTGTTCAGGAATAGATGAAGACGAAGCTACACAGCTGCTATATATGCGAAGGGACTTAGATCCTCCCTTGTATGTTCTTGGTTGGCAGTTCAGTCTCTGAGGGCTGCTAGAGTCCAGGTTAGATGACTTTGTTGGTCTTCCTGTGGAGTTCCTGTCTCCTTTGTGACCGCCAAGCTTTCCTCCTATTCTTCCATAAGTGTTCACAAGCTCCTTCCACTGTTTGGCTGTGGGTGTCTTCATCTCTCTGAGGCAGTTGCTGGGTGGAGCTTGTCAAAGAACAGCCATGCTAGACTCCTGTAACAGAGAGTATCATTCATAGTGTCAGGGATTGGTGCTTTCCCATGGGATAGGTCTCAAGTTGAACCTATTATTGGATGGAAATTCCCTCAGTCTCTGTTCCACCCGCTACTTCTGCATTTCTTTTAGCAGGATACATTTTGTCAAAATTTTGTGGGTGGGTTCGTTTCCCTCCAGCTTCATTGGGGTTCCTGGCTACAGGAGGTAGCCTCTTCAGGTGCTGTATACCCAGTCCCAATGAGTCACGGCTAAGGACACCCCCATTGATTCCTGGGTCCCTTCCTCATCCCAGATCACTGTCTTCAGTTGTAGATTTCCATTCCTTCTCATGGCCATCTGAACATCTCTCCCTTTCCTCCCATATTTGATGCTGAAAGTCCTTCCCTATCTTCTTTCCCATCTAGTTCCCTCCGTCCATCAGTGTCTTATAAATATTTTATTCCCCTTTCTAAGTAAGTTTCAAGCATCCTCACCTGAGCCTCCCTTTTTGTTTAACTTCTTTAGATCTGTGGAGTGTAGTATGAGTATCCTGTATATTATGATTAATATTTAGTTATAATTGGGTTCATACACCATGTATGTCTGTTTTGGACTGGGCTACTTTAATTAGGAAAGTGTCAAGATACATCTGCTTTCCTGTAAAAATTCTGTCTTTGCTTTTAACAGCTAAATAGTATTCCGGTGTATAGATGGACTACATTTTACTTAGCCATTCTTCAGTTGAGCGGCATCTAGGTTGCTTCCAGTTTCTGGTTTTTGACACTTTCCTCAGTCTGAGCCATTGATGTTTTGTTTGGGAAATTCTTTCCAATACCAATGTGATCAAAGCTATTTTCTAGTTTCTCTTCTACAAGAATAAATATATCCAGGTTTATGTTGAGCTCCTTGATCCACCTGGACTTGAGTTTTGTGCAGGGTGATAATTATGTATTTATTTTTCTTTTAAATCTTTTTTTTTGTTTTTGTTTTTGTTTTTTCGAGACAGGGTTTCTCTGTATAGCCCTGGATGTCCTGGAACTCACTCTGTAGACCAGGCTGGCCTCGAACTCAGAAATCCACCTGCCTCAGCCTCCCAAGTGCTGGGATTAAAGGCGCGCACCACCATGCCCTGCTCGTATTTATTTTTCATTCAGCTACATTTAGACATCTAATTAGAGCAGGATCATTTGTTGAAGATGCTTTTTCCCCATTATATGGTTTTATCTTCTTTATCAAAAATCAGGTGTGCATAGGTGCGTGGGTTTATCTCTGTGTCTTTGATTCAATTTCATTGATCAACATTTCTATTTATGTACATATACCATGTAATTTTTTTCACTATTGCTGTGTTGTACAACTTGAAATCAGGGATGGCAATTTCTCCAAAAATTCTTTTATTGTTCAGGATTATTTTTGCTATCCTTAGTTTTTGTTTTACCATGTGAAATTGAAAATTGCTCTTACAAGGTCTACAGAAAACTGTGTTGGAATTTTGATGGGGATTGGATTGAAACTACAGATTGCTTTTTGGTAAAATGACCATTTTCACTCAGTTAATCTTACCTATCCACGAGCATGGGAGATCTTTCCATCTTCTGAAGTCTTCTTCAATTTCTTTCTTTGAGGACTTGAAGTTCTCAAAACATCCAGGAAATCCAGGACACAATGAGAAGACCAAACTTACAGATAATAGGAGTAGATGAGAATGAAGATTATCAACTTAAAGGGCCAGCAAATATCTTCAACCAAANTATAGAAGAAAACTTCCCATACCTAAAGAAAGAGATGCCCATGAACACTCAAGAAGCCTATAGAACCCAAAATAGACTGGACCAGAAAAGAAATTCCTTCTGACATATAATAATCAGAACAACAAATGCACTAAGTAAAGACAGAATATTAAAAGCAGCAAGGGAAATAGGTCAAGTAACATACAAAGGCATGTCTAAGGCTTATCTTGAATAACAACATAAATAATATAAAGCCAACATTCACTTGGAAACTGAACAACACTCTCCTCAATGATTTGGTCAAGGAAGAAATAAAGAAAGAAATTAAAGACGTTTTAGAGTTTAATGAAAATGAAGCCACAACATAGCATTCCTGAGAGGAAATCTCATAGCTCTGAGTGCCTCCAAAAAGAAACTAGAGAGAACATACACTAGCAGCTTGACAGCACACTTAAAAGCTGTAGAACAAAAGGAAGCAAATTCACCCAAGAGCATTAGATGGAAGGAAATAATCAAACTCAGGGCTGCAATCAACCAAGTGGAAACAAAAAGAACTATACAAAGAATCAAACAAACCAGAAGCTAGTTCTTTGAGAAATTCAACAAGATAGATAAACCCTTAGCCAGACTCACTAGAGGGCACAGGGACAGCATCCTAATTAACAAAATCAGAAATGAAAAGTTCTTGTCATATAGATATCTCACTTGCTGAGTTAGCATTATACTGCCAAGATATTTTATATTATTCATGGCTATTATAAAGATTGTTATCTCCCTAATTTCTTTCTGGGCCCATTTATCAGTTGTATAAAGGAGGGCTACTGATTTCTTTGAGTTCATTTTGTATCCATCCACATTGCTGAAGGTGTTAATAAGCTATAAGATTTCTCTGGTAGAATTTTTGGAGAGCCTTATATACACTATCATATTATCTACAAATAGAGATACTTTGACTTCTTTCTTTCCAGTTTCTATCCTGTTGATCTCAATTAGTTTGCTTATTGCATAGGCTAGAACTTCAAGTACTATGTTAAATAGATAGGAAGAGATTGGGCAGCTTTGTCTTGTTGTTGCTGGCATGGAACTACTCATTTCTTATGTTTTCTTTGATGGAGTCATCCTCCTTGGATTGGAGTTTTTTCAAGTATTTTCTTTAAGGGTAGACATTGCTTGAATTTGGATTTCTCTTGTGATATCATGTTTTCTCCATCTATGGTCCTTAATCATTTTGCTGGGTATCGTAGTTTATGTTGGCATCTGTGTTTTAAAGGTTACAAGATATCTGTCCAGGCCCTTTTAGCTCTTAGAGTCTGTGTTGAGAAGAATGTAATTCTGATAGATATGCCCTGTATGTTACCTGCCCCCTTTTCCCTTGCTGCCTTTAATATTCTTTCTTTGTTCTCTAGATTTTGTGTTATGATTACTATATGGCAAGTGGATTTTCTTTTCTGGTCCAGTCTAATTGTTGTTCTATAACCTTCTTGTATTTTTATAAGCACATCTATTTCTTTAGGTTGGTAAAGTTTTCTTCTGTGATTTTGATGAAAATATTTTCTGACTTTCGTGCTGAGACTCTTCATCTGATAATATTCCTATTATTCTTAGGTTAGGTCTTTTCACGATATCCCAAATTTCCTACGTGCTTTATGTCAGTCATTGTTTAATTTTAACATTTTCTTTACTGATATATCAATTTTGTCCATTATATATTCTATGCTTGAGATTCTTTCTCCTACTTCCTGTATACTGTTGATAATACTTGCATCTGTTGTTCCTGTTATCTTATTTAGAATTTCTATATCCAGGATTCCCTCAGTTTGTGGGGTTTTTGTTGTTGTTGTTGTTTTGCACTTCTATTTCTACTTTCAGGTATTGCACAGCTTTATTTTTTTCTTTTACCTGTTTTTGGTGTTTTCCTGTATATCTTTAAGAGATGTATTTGTTTCCTCTTTAAATACCTCTAACTCTTTGGTTGTATTTTCCTGTATTTCTTTATGGAATTTATTCATTTCCTCTTTAAAGTTCTCTATCATCTTTACAAGGTTAGATTTAAGGTCACTTTCTTGTGTTTTGCTTGTGTTAGGATATACAGGGCTTGCTGTGGAAGGGTAGCTATGCTTGAAAAGTGTCATAGTGCCCTAGTATTTTGATTCTATTTTTTCAAGAGCCTTTAGCTGTCTGCATGTCTTGGGTCCGTGGTTTTTCCAATTGTAGTAGGCTATTGGGAGTAGGGTTAACCTCAATGGAACTGGTGTGGCAGGCCTCTGAGAGGCAACCTTGGGCTGTATGGTTCTAGATCTGCATGTCTGTGTGGTTCAGGATCTACAGGTAGCATAGTTCAGGAGCTACAGGTCCTATGAAGGTGGGCAACGTTGTGGCTAGGGAGAGTACTCATCTGCCTATGCTAGCAGTATGCTTATGCAGCTTGGGGTTTCCACGGGACTCAGCAAGCAGGGAAGATGGGTTGGGAAACTGAAGCTTACCTGCTGCCCTAACAAATTTTAACAGTTGTTCTCACCTTAAAAAGTTGATATAAGTTTGAATGAGAAGTTATACTCTAAAGCCACAATGATTTTTCAATGGATAAATGCCTGAAAATTCTTATAGCTACCTACTTATGAATATTTTATCAATAAACACAAATCAATGGTTTTCTTTTTAATAATGAGATAATCCCTACTTGGACATAAGGATTGATTCCTATATGCTCTGGAGCAAATTTTATACATCAAAAGGTTGGTTTTAGTGAAAATCATGATGCTTAATATGCCTTTAAATGTTTTCCTATATACCTGTAGCATGGAATAGTTTTATCTACTTTGATTTTTGAATTGTGTACAACATGTGTCATATAATGCAACCTTTTTACTTTTGTCCTAGACAACATTACTGCATATCTTTAATTTCTTTAGTTTTACAGAGTCCTTGGCTATAAGACAGGATCAGGCTTCTACATATTTCTGGGGAAATGCACTAAAATACTTAGTGCTGTGGTTTTCTGCATATGGTACCATATGCATTTTTCTTTCACATTAACCTCAGTCTGTGCTGGTTAGTCTTTGTCAGATTGATACACTCAACTTTCATTCTTGCTGAGTTCCCAGGCTATGCCAACCTGCCTTAGTGCATGGAGTATGCTCTTCTAGCTGGACTGCCTTGCTTGTCCTCAGTGGGAGAGTACACACTTAACCTCATAGAGGGGTCTGGGTGGGCGGGAGTTACTTAGGGGAACCCCACCCACAAGGAGGAAAGGAGGGCATGAGGAAGGCAGTGAGTGGGATGTAAAGTTAATAATTCAAAAATAAAATGAAATTTTAAAAAGAAAAATATATTAATTTAAGAAAAAGGAAGAAAGAAAGAAAGAAAGAAAGAAAGAAAGAAAGAAAGAAAGAAAGAAAGAAAGAGAGAGAGAGAAAGAATGGAAGGAAGGAAGGAAGGAAGGAAGAAAGAAAGAAAGAAAGAAAGGAAGGAAGGAAGGAAGAAAGAAAGAAAGAAAGAAAGAAAG
>NC_034611.1:43511958-43549005 GCF_900095145.1 Mus pahari
CACACAATGGTCATCCTTCTTGGTTTTCTTCTGTTTTGCATAATGTATCTTCGGTATTCTAAGTCTCTGGTCTAATATCCGCTTATCAGTGAGTGCATATCTAGTGACTTCTTTTGTGATTGGGTTACCTCACTAAGGATGATAAAAAGAACTATTCAAAGAATCAACCAAACCAGGAGCTGGTTCTTTGAGAAAATCAACAAGATAGATAAGCCGTTAGCCAGACTCACTAGAGGGCACAGAGACAGCATCCTAATTAACAAAATCAGAAATGAAAAGGGAGACATAACAACAGACCCTCAGGAATTCTTATGTTCAACAGATCATCCATAATTTCTAGTGTACTTAATATCTGAGATAAAATCAATACAAAATATGTATTGGAAAACAGGCAACTTTTCATGTGACCATATTAGGAGATGATTTATTTTTTTCATTATTTAATATTTTTCATGCAACATATTTTGATCACTCTTTTTTTTTCTATCCCAGTTTCCTCAGAGTGTCTAAACCTCTCCACCAACCCCTCTTTACACTTCCCGGTCTCTCTAAAAAACAAACAAATAAATCTAAAATGAAAATCCAAGCAAACAAAAATCAGTAATACTAAACTACACAAAATAAAAAGCACACTCAAAAGAATGGGTCTCTTTTGATTGGGTCAACTATTCCTGTTATGGGACCTGACCAAAAGTGTGGTGGGTATATCACTTCATTGGAGAAACTTCCATCCTCCATTGGCAGCAGGTAGCAATAGAAAAAGCTTTTTGGTTAGAGGTGGGACTTCCTGTCCACTTCCACTTCTTTATAGTGGACTCTTAGCAGGCTTGAGTTTGTGCAAATCTTGGGTGTGCTGTCAGCTTCTGTGACTTCATATGTATATCAGCCCTATTGGGACAGATGATCTTAAAGACATGATCTCAAATACATACATTTGCAAATACACAACCACTCATATTACTTGTTATTTTCATATTTTAAGTAACTGAATGGTGACCTAACATCTTCCTTGTTTTCTTGCTTAGTTGCTTAGTTAAGTCCTATCATAACAACATAGCCTTTGATGGTATGCCTTTGATTTAGTCTTTTCAGAGCAGTCTGTCCTTGAATCCTTCTACATGTGCTCGAGCTCCTTCCTAATTATTGTGATCGTTTGTTCAGCCCCCTTTAGTATACATGTTTTCTGATGTGAACCATCAGTCTTGAGACATTGCAATTTCAGCATTTCTACCATGACCGAAATTTCCTTCATTTTACTGAAATGTAACTAAATTTTGATATGGTAAGATTAAATAGTTCTGCTATAACATTGCTAATAAGTGTTCTTCAATATTAGAAAGCACACTAGTTTGCACTTTTATAATACAGAATTTGTGGAAATGTGCAGTGTGAAGTATCATATTGAGGCCTTAACAATGCTTTAGGCTTTTCTAAAAATCTGATTCAGTGGAACTTAAAAAGTCACACCATTCCTATTCAAGTTATGGACAACACAATTGGATAATGAAGTAAATTAAGGACTTAAATAACTCAAACAATTTTAGTGAGTTAGGTATTAAGTGAATTACAGACATTATGTGAACTTTATGTGCATAGAGAACCATGTTCATTTTGTATTGCTTAATTATTCAGAAAATACGAAAAGGGCAGATCTTAATGTTAGCATTTTCAGTAATAGATTCTATTTTTCTAGCATCGAATATATCTAAAGGTGGATGGTGAAGCTTTCAGTATAAAATATTTTCTTAGATCCCCTGGAATTATGGAAAAAATGTTTCTCTTCTTCACCAATCTTTATTCCATTCAGAATACTCACTGTAGGAATGTGTTAATTTGCATCATCTCCTAGAGACAAGAGTGAGAAGGAACAAATATTCTATTGGACTAAAGTTCTATGTAGAATTATAGATTTCCATTTTAGATCATGAGCCCCTGCAATTATATTCATTCATTCAACCATAAAAAGCTTTTTGAGACATGCTCTGGGAGGATTTCTGGGAATTAAACACAAATTCTTCCCACTTCAGAGCTCCTGGAAGCTGCAATCCAATAGGTGAGTTAAATACACATGCATGTCTGTGATACTAAAGACATAGATATATGCTACTCATATCAGAAGGTGAAAAGCATGCTTTCCACAGGGAAAAAGAGCATTGTATTTGTGGTATGCCTGCAAAGACCAGAATTTGGATAGATGAGAGCAGAGACAACAGCTAGAGATAAAAAAATAACATGAGAAAAAGTTTTTTCTTCACATATATTTTCCAGGAAATGAATATAAAATAATAATAAAAATGAACCAACAAAACCCATTTTGTTTAACTAAGTTAAACTTCTTATCAGATATAGGTACCTAAAATATGAATGCATTTTCACATTTTCAAGTGCATTTAGTAAATTAACCAAAATGAACCATATGCTGAGATATAAAGAAATCTGAATACATTTTAGAGGTTCATGTCTGTGCTCTAAATACATTGTTAAAAAGTGAAAACTAAGACTTAATAAATTAAGCAAAATTCTCCACATTTTGAGGAGGTAGAATACTTAGCTTTAAGTAACTTGTTGACTAACAGGGCAAGTTGATAATTTGACTCTATTTTGGACTGAACTATAACTGAAGTGCCTGGCAGTACGGCTTGTGATGCAAAGCATTGCCTAGAGAGAGATAAGTATGCATGTGGCAAAAGAGAGAACTGGCAACAAATGATTTACATTTCTTTTCATAAGCAGGTACAAAAAGGCAATGAAAAATGCATGGAAAGTAGCCAAAAATAAGTCAGGAAGTCCAACATAACAATTGAAAGTAAATACCAGATTATAAAAAATGACATTATACTTTTAAAAGGATAAAATAGTTGCTAACCCTCTTTTTGTGAAAAAAGAAGTCAACTATCAGATCACCCCCCAGAGGCATACTAAATATTATAAAAATACCACTAACTTAAATATTTAGGAAAAGTCATAAATCAAGTATGTTTTATGTGTTAGTAAAGAAAGACCATGCCCCCCCCCCAAAAAATGCTTTTTAAAAATGTGGTGGTATCTTAAAAGAGGTTTCTATTCCTGCCTAAATCATCATGCCCAAGAAGCAAATTGGGCGGAAAAGGGTTTATTCAGCTTACACTTTCATCACCAAAGGAAGTCAGAACTGGAACTCAAGCAGGTTAGGAAGCAGGAGCTGATGCAGAGGCCAAGGAGGGTTGTTACTTACTGGCTTGCTTTCCCTGGCTCCCTCATATTGCTCTCTTATAGAACTCAAGACTACCAGCCCAGGAATGGCACTACCCACAATGGGATCTCCCATTCTTGATCACTAATTGAGAACATGCCTAAAATGGATCTGGTGGAGACATTTCCTCAAGGGAGACTGCTTTTTCTGTCATTCCTCCAGCTTGTGTCAGTTTGACACACAAAACCCGGCAGTACAAGTGGTTCAAATGAAATTTGTCCCATATGCTTGTATGGAGTAGCACTATTAGGAAGTATGGTGCATGTGTGACCTTGTTGAACCAGTTTGTCACTGTGGGCAAGCTTTGAAGCTTCAGACACAAAGCTAGGACCAGAGTGTATATATATATATATATATATATATATATATATATATATATATATATATATATATATATAGAGAGAGAGAGAGAGAGAGAGAGAGAGAGAGAGACTAAATTCTATTCATGACTTAGAAGAATCAATACTATGATAAAATCATTTTCCCTAATCGATGTGTTTATTCAAAGCAATTCTTATCCAAAACATTTTAGTTTGGCATTTGGAGGGATTCAGAAAGCTAATTTTACATTTTACATCAAAGTCTACTAGGGCAACAGTATTCAAGATATTATTGGAAACAGGAGGAAAATATAAACTGTCAAATACCATTGAGCATTTTAGCAAATGCACTAATTAATTATAATTAATGAGACAGGAAGATCAAATCCAAGAACAAATAGTCTGGGAAATATCTTACTTTTTTTTTTTTTTTTTTTTTTAAAAAAAAACAATTTAGCGCAATGGATCATATCAGTNGCAAATGCACTAATTAATTATAATTAATGAGACAACTATAGCATGTACAAAAACAAATTTTCTGAGAATTATATTTTTTTTTTTTTTTTTTTTTTTTTGGCAAAAAAACAATTTAGCGCAATGGATCATATCAGTGTTTTCAGTGTTGCTTAAGGAGATTCAACATCCATGAATTAAAAATATCTGTTTAGTTCCTACGTTGCACTGTTCATTAGGATGTATTTCAGATAGATTGTAAATAATTACTATGATGTGTAACATTTAGACTGAGACAATTGTAAAGAAACACTGTTAGTAATAAAACTGACAATAATTAATTGCAGAACTCTAACTAGAAAACAGAAGTATATTAACTATAAATATAAAACTGGATGTAGAAAGGAACAGCGAAGCACTCAGAGGATAGCACAATACACTAAAGACCTTGAGAAAGACAAGAAAACATTTGGAACATAGCGCAGAACCCTATAGACCTTGAAGCAGACAATAGTGTTTTAGGACAAGCAGCTTATGAATATACAGAGTGTACCGTGAATTAAAATAAACCATCGCGGATGGCAGAGTACTTGCCTGGTATGCATGTGCAATCCTCAGCCTTGAAAATTTGAGTCACCCTTAAAAGGGGTAGATGATATAAAACTACAGAGGGCTGGAATCTACTATGTAACAAGAAAAGAAAGTACATCATAGAAAAGTTAATACACTGAAATTCAAGAAGAGGCCAAGCCCAGTTCCAAAGGGAAGAAATATTAAATTTCAAAACAAAAAAATAATGAAGATAGAAACAAACAAAAAGAAAGAATGAATCTAACATGCTCTTTTTTTTTTTTTTTTTTTTTTTTGTAGGGTCTTTTTGTTGTTGATTTTTGCTTTTTATAAAATAAACCTAGCTGGAAGACCTAAACAATCAATGAAACCAAGACAAGAGATCAGTCAAATGAGAAGAAATAGAAATGAACAGGGAAACATTGCAATGGACATCAAGAAATATAAACTATTACAAGGAAAAACTTAAATAAAAAACAGTAGAAACAAAACAAAGAAACAAAACAACCAAAAGAAACCAAACCAGCAAAAACAAACAAAACCCCAAATAAACATAAAGCAAAAGAAAAAAAGAAACTCCAGTACTTCTAGATATATAACAAAGCCATAATTTTCAAGAACATTTGAATAGGAGCACAAAGCCTCCTGAGTAAAATGGCTTGGCCCAGAAGGGTCAATTTAAGAATTCCACCAGATAGTTAATGAAGATCAACAATCACCTCTTTCATAAATATTTCTTAATTTCTTTTTCAAATCCTGTATTACTCACAAACAGAACCAACCAACCACCACCAATAACAACAACATCAAAACCCCAAATATTCCCCCAGAAAAGGTAATGACATAGTAATAAAAGAAAATTTTTGAAAAAATATCTCTTAATAAAACACTTGCAAACTGAATTAATAAGCACATATTAAAACCATTCACCATGATTAAATATAATTATTCTGGACTCTCAGGAATGTTTCATCATAAGTGTTGAATGTAATAAAACATATCAATGGACTTAGAGAGAAAAATGACACACTCCACATAATAGATGAGTGAGAGAGAGGAAATCTTGATAGATATATTATATGGAAAATTATTTTAATTTATAAAAGAGTCCTGCAGAATCCATGATGTCCACATTTTTAATAGCTGAATAGTAATCCATTGTGTAAATATACCACATATTCTGTATCCATTCCTCTGTTGAAGGATATCTGGGTTCTTTCCAGGTACTGGCTATTATAAATAGGGCTGCTATGAACATGATGGACCATGTGTCCTTGCTATATGTTGGAACATCTTTTGGGTTTATGCCTAGGAGTGATATAGATGGGTCCTCAGGTAGCACTACGTCCAGTTTTCTTAGGAATTGACAGACTTATTTCCACAGTGGTTGAACCAGCTTGCAATTCCACCAACAATGGAGGAGTGTTCCTCTTTGTCCATATCCTAGCCAGCATCTGCTGTCACCTGAGTTTTTGATCTTAGCCACTCTGATTGGGACTGAGATGGAATCTCAAGGTTGTTTTGAATTGCATTTCTCTGATGACTAAGAATGTTGAACATTTCTTTAGGTGTTTCTCAACCATTCAAGATTTCTCTCTTGAGAATTTTCAGTTATCTCTGCATCCTATTTTTAAAATTGGTTATTTTGGATTTTTGAAGTCCTTGCACTCTTTATATATTTTAGATATTAGCCCTCAATATCTAAGGATAGGGTTAGTAAAGATAGGATGTAGGGTTAGTAAAGATCTTTTCCCAATATGTAGGTTTTATCCTCAAAGGTCCCATTTCTCAATTGTTGATCTTAAAGTTAAGCAATTGGTGTTCTGTTCAGAAAAACTTCCCCTATGCCCATGCATTCAAGGCTCTTTCCCATTTTCTCCTCTATTAGATTAAGTGTATCTGGTTATACTTTGATGTCCTTGATCCACTTGGACTTGAGCTTTAGCAAGGTAATAAATATGGATCAATTTTTATTCTGCTACAAGCAGACCACCAGTTAGTATATGATGGAACTAGAAAATATCAGCTTGAGTGAGGTAACCCAGACACAGAAAGATACTGCAATGTATGTATTCACTGAAAAGTACAGAATACCCATGATACAACCCACAGATTCTATGAAGTTTAACAACAAGGAAGGCCCAAGTGAGCATAGTTCAATCACTCTTAGAAGGAGGAGCAAAATAATCATAAGAGGGAGAGGTAGGGAGGGACTTGAGCAGCAAAGGGAAGGGAGAAGGAGGGGGAAGATCAGGTATGGGAGAACCCAGAGGGTCAGAAGAATGAATAGATATACGCAACTGTGGAGGGTAGGGGGTAGGGAGAACCTCTAGGAAGTCCCAGAGACCTGAGATATTAGAGTCTACCAGGACTCAATGGGGTTGACCTTATTCTAAATACCCAACAGTGGGGAGATTGAACCTGAAAAGACCACATCCAGTAGACAGACAGGACCCCCAGCCTAAGAATGGGCTCCCCAACCTGCCTTCAAATTTTTCTTTTGTCCAGAATTGTTCTTGTGTAAAAGAAACACAGGGTCAAAATGAATCAGATACTGACAGGAAGGCCATTCAGCAATTGGCCCAACTTGAGATCTATCCCATGCATAGACAGCAAATCCTGACACTCTTACTGATGCCATGTTTTGCTGGCAGACAGGAACCTAACATGGGTGTTCTCTGAGAGGGGCTACCTGCAGCTGACTGAGGCAGATGTAGATACTTAATACTTACAGCCAACCATTTGACTGAGGTCAGGTACTGCTATGGTAGAGTTAGGGGAAGGATTGAAGAAGTCAAACCCATAAGAAGACCTAACCCAGACCCCTGGGAGCTTCCAGAGACTAAGCCACCAACCAAATAGAATATATGAGTTGGTCTGTGGCTCCTGTAACATATGTAGCAGAGGACAGCTGAGTCTGAATTCAATGGGAGAGGATGCACCCAATCTATAGAGAATTTCATGCCCCAGAGAAGCGGAATGCTTAGGTGAGTTTAGAAGGGTGTGGGTAGCTTGGTGAGTGAGTGAGGGGTGCACCTTCTGGGAGTTAAAGGGGAGGGGTGTGAGATAAGGAACTCTTGGAGGGGGGACCTGGAAGGAGGTCAACATTTGAAATGTAAATATATAAAATAAATTTAAAAATAAGGCATGAGCACTGTCTTAGTCAGGGTTTCTATTCCTGGACAAAACATCATGACCAAGAAGCAAGTTGGGGAGGAAAGGGTTTATTCAGCTTATACTTCCACATTGCTGTTGATCACCAAAGGATGCAGGACTGGAACTCAAGCAGGTCAGAAAGCAGGAGCTGATGCAGAAGCCATGGAGGGATGTTCTTTATTGGCTTGCCCCCCTCTGGCTTGCTCAGCCTGCTCTCTTATAGAACCCCAGACTACCAGCCCAGAGATGGCACCACCCACAAGGGGACCTCCCCACTTGATCACTAATAGAGAAAATGCCTTACAGCTGGATCTCTCATGGAGACACTTCCCCAACCGAAACTCCTTTCTCTGGGATAACTCCAGCTGTGTCAAGTTGNCACAAAGCTAGCCAGTACAAGCACATTAATGAACATTTACCCAATAAAGTAAATGAGGAGCTAACAGTCACATGAAAAGATTATCAAAAAACAGCTTTTGTCTTTAAGATAAAAGCCAATTTAAAATACTGCTTCACAATCATAAAACAATCATTTTAATCACTCAAAGTAAAGAGTGTTGCTGCATATGTGGGGAAATGAAAGCCATCATACATGCTCTCACCTATAAAATAGGATATTTTAAAAAAGCATTCCTGTTTATTACAAAGTGAAATATATGATAAATACATCAAACTAAGTACATACCGGAAAGAAAATATGTCTGAGTGAGTACCCACATACAGGCATTGATAGCAGAATCATTTATAACAAAAAACACAGGGCCAGTAAAGTGTTGATACATTTAAAGCAGAGATGCTCAGAATCATCACATTAAGTGAAAGAGCATAGGCATACAGAACTAGTTTTAGGTTATTATTTCATATTTTATATCTAAAAGCAAACTTATGAAGATAAATACTGTGCTTGTGTATGTAAGGGTCTAGGAATGAGAATCATAATTACTTCTGAATTACAAGTAGACCTCAGCTCTACTTCTTCGATATAGATTTATGCTAAACTTAGATTGTTCCCATCAAGGTATGTCTCCAAAACTGTTCCTAAAATGAACGGTTTCTTTAAACCTAATTAATAAAATATATGAAGATTACAATTTAATGAAGCAAATTAAAATTATGCCTTGTTTCAGATTATTCTGCAAAATTTTGTAAATTTTCATGTGCTTGAGAAGGAAATTGTTGATAATTATTGATGTTCTCTTTAAATCATATATCTTTCCTATATTTCCAGGTTTTTTTTTTTTTGTTTACAAAATGATATTCTTAAACACCCTGATATTGATTTTTCCATCCTGAGATCTAGAACTCACATTAATGATGGATTTTAGCAGTAGTTACTTGAAACAAAACAGTTCCCCATATTGCATTAGGAGGGTGTTTAATAATTAACATCTGAGTGCCCCTATTTAGTTGTTTTTCTGATTCCCAATATGGTTTGCTTTGGTAAGTGCTAGTTCTCCACTGACTTTGAATAAACATGGTTGTTAGAAACATTGTGAGTCATTTTGTTTGTTTTTCCTCGGTTTATCTATTCCTTTTACTACTTATGTCTACATATTATAGCATTAAATTTAGTTAAATTAAAAAATCAGTATTGATATGTCTATCTACAAATTATAATTTGCTAGCATCATTTTAAATTTTATGAGCTTGATGTCAGAATTTTACATAACAAAATGTCTGTTATTTTTATTGTTATTATGGATATTCTTTTTTTTAACTGATGTTTTCTATGAATAGTGGTAGCAGAATATCTTTTTTATATCTTTATGTATACTTTGGTTCCTAGGAGATGGCTCAGTGTATAAAGCCTGAAGATCTGAGTTCCATCTCTGGAACTGCAATATATGAAAGAACATATTCATGCAAGCTATCCTTCAACTTCCATTTGACTAATGTACACATATAAATCAACATACATACAGTAAACTGTGAAAATAAGCATATATGTGTATATTGCATAGTTATATTTTATATGATATCCGAAAGTATGGATGTATGACATCTAAAGGGGGATTTCAAGCACTTTGCTTTACTGGGATTATTAATATTTGAGGGTTTAAATCTATCCCATATTTTGCATTTATTACATTTATTCTTTTAAATTTATTTTTTCTCTAAAGAAATAAACTGTTAAAACTAAACAAAATATATTCTACAGTAAAATTCCATTTTCCCATTCATGAATGCACGCAGCTTCCCTCAGGTCTTCTGTCCTGCTTTATACTGAAACATTTGCTTCAAGTTGTAATCTATATTGGCATATCATTTTACCCAAGATCCATAATAACATTCTATGTGTTGTGGGTGTTAACAAACAGATATGGAGTTGCATTTAATATTGTACTATATAGAAGAGTTTCACTGTCCTAAACTTCTCTGCTATTTAGTCAGCATTTGGCTTTTAATACATGAAAAGCAGCATCATTTTCTATGTATTTTCAACTCTTTGAACAACAGGTACTTGGCATCATAGTTAGCCACCTACTTGGATAAACTTTGTTAAATTAATTACATATATTTGCATTTCTCCACAGTTCTTTGTACTTGGCAATACAATTATTTTTAATAAACATAATTTCTCATTTTATTTTCTGGAAAAGTCACATTTCATTTGCTGAAGGACATATTGAGTTTAGTTAATCATGGTTAAGGTGTTAAGTAAAATTTTAATTCATTTGTGTAAACACCAGTGAGTAAACATTTCAAGGTATAATTTAAAACCTTTAAACATGTTTTTCTCAATCAACTAGTATGTTGTCCAGATCTTGACTTCTGAATATTATATTTGGTATTTAGTGTCATATTGTGTTGTGTAATGTGTGAACCATGAATTCTTCACTTTATATGCTCACTTTTAATTTGCATATCTCCTTTGGAAAAGTGTCTTAGTTTAAAATGACATATTAAATGATATAAAATCATACTTTGTTTTTCTCAGTGTTTAATTTTAAGAATTCTTAGAATATTTCACACGAATGTAATAGATCTGTCCTGTCTTTTGGCAAGATTTTTTTCCTCTCAGTTTATCTTTTATTTTCTCCTCTTGAGACTGTATTTCTATGGGAAAAAGTACTTTTAATTTTTTTCATTAATTAGTCCATTAGTTTGCATATCAATTGATATCCCACTTCCCAGTCATGCCTTCACAATAACCCCATCTCACAACCTCCCTCTCCTCGAACCTATTAAGATCTATGAGGGTGCTCCCCCACCCACCCTCTCTTGCACCACCCCTACAGCATCCCCTTACACTAGGCCATCCAACTTCCACAGGTTAAAGGGCTTCCCTTCCCATTGATGCCAGACAAGGCCATTCTCTGCTACTTCTGTCTCTGGAGCCATGGATCCCTCCCTGTAAACTCCTTAGCTGGTAGTCTAGTCCCTAGGAACACTGGTTAGTCCAGCTAACTGATGTTGTTCTTCCTATGTGGTTACAACCCCCCTCCCAGCTACTCCAGTACTTCCACCAGCTCCCCCACCAGGGTCTCTGAGCTTAGTCTGATGGTTGGCTTCAAGCATCTACATCTGTATTGGTCAGTTACTGGGATAAACCTCCCAAGGAGAAGTCATACCAGGTTTTTGTCAGCAAGTGCCTCTTATCAGTGATAACAGTGTCAGGTTTGGTGTCTGCAGACAGGACTGGGCAGTCTTAGGATGGCTTATCCTTTAGTCCTTGCTGCATTTTTTTTTCCTGTCTGTTGTTCCTTTGGACAGGAACATTTCTGTGTTAAAAACTTTGAGATTGGTTTGTGATCCCATCATATGACTAGGGGCCATGCCTATATACTGGAGATAGTCTCTAGAGGTTCTATGTCCCCTTCTCTGCTAAAATCATTCCGGTTAGGTCCTGGGAGCCTCTCACTTCCCTGGCATCTGGGACCTTCCAGTGGCTATCCCCATTTCCTCATGACCCCACCCTCTACATAGTTTCATTCAATTTCCTGACTTTCTGTACCTCTCTGCTGTCCCCCCCCCCAGTACCTGATACTGCCCCCCTTATTTCCTCCCCCTCCTTGCTCACTTCCAGGTCTCCCCTCCCTCCACTTCCCATGGTCACCCTGTTCCCCCCTCAATTCAGGAAAGAAGCAAGGACACCATGATCTTCTTGCCTCCTAAGCTCCATATTGTCTGTGGTTTGTATCATAGGCATTGTTAGTTTGGGGGCTAATATCCACTTATCAGTGATTATAGTCCATGTGTGTCCTTTTGTGACTGGGTTACCTCACTCGGGATTATATTTTCTAGTTTCATCTACTTGCCTGCAGATTTCATTGTTTTTAGCAGTTGAGTAGTACTGCATTGTATAAATGTACCACATTTTTTGTATCCGTTCTTTTGTTGAGGGACATCTGGGTTGATTCCAGGTTCTGGCTATTATAAATAAGGCTGCTATGAACATAGTGAACCATGTGTCCTTGTTATATATTAAAGTACCATCTGGGAATATATCCAGGAGTGATATAGCTGGGTCTTCAGGTAGAACTATGTCCAATTACCTGGCCGATTTCCAGAGTGGTTGTACCAGCTTGCAATCCCACTAGCAATGGAGGAGTGTTCTACTTTCTCCACATCCTAGCCACCATTTGCTGACACCTGAGTTTTTTATCTCAGCCATTCTGACTGATGTGAAGTAGAATATCAGGGTTGTTTTGATTTGCATTTCCCTGATGACTGAGGATGTTGAACATTTTTCTAAGTGCTTCTCAGCCCTGTGAGATTCCTCAGTTTAGAATTATCTCTTTAGCTCTGTACCCCATTTTTAACAGGGTTATTTGGTTCTCCAGAGTCTAACTTCTTGAGTTCTTTGTATATTTTGGATATTAGCCCCCTATCAGGTGTAGCATTGGTAAATATCTTTTCCCAATCTGTGGGTTACATTTTGTCCTATTGACAGTGTCCTTCACCTTACAGAAGCTTTTCAGTTTTATGAGATCCCATTTTTCAATTCTTGATCTTAGATCATAAACCATTGGTGTTCTGTTCAGGAAATTTTACCCTGTGCCTATGTGTTCAAGGCTATTCCTCCCTTTCTCTTCAATTGGATTCAGTGCATCTGGTTTTATGTTAAGTTCCTGATTCACTTGGACTTGAGTTTTGTACAAGGAGATAAGAATGGAATAATTTTCATTCTCCAAATGCTGACCTCCAGTTGAACCAATACCATTTGTTGAAAATGCTTTTCCCCACTGGATGGTTTTAACTCTTTTGTCAAAGTTCAAGTGGCCATAGGTGTGTGGGTTCATTTCTAGTTCTTCAGTTCTATTCCCTTGATCTACATGCTTGTCTCTGCACCAATACTGTTTAGTTTTTATCACTATTGCTCTATGGTATAGCTTTAATCTTAATAAACCCCACACTGTCCATGAAAATTTCTCATGATTGTACTTGTGTCTTTACAATATTATTAATGCACGTGAAACCAGAAAGAATTTCTCCTGCGATATTTGTTAGAAATATTTTGTTAAGGTATGTCATATATTTGAGTGAGAATTTTGTAGTTTTGTGTGCTTATATACTTCATACAGATATTCCATAGTTCAAATTATATTTATCAAGAACAATATGTGTTTCATTCATTAATTTCACTTTGTTGAAGATCAGTTGGTCACATTTATGGGGGACTTTCTAGGTTGCACAAGAATACCATTGTTTGCCTGTATTTTTATCAGCACCACATTATTTTCTTTGTTATAATTATATAGTAAACCTTGATACCAGTATTCAATTTTCATTCAATTATGTCATTTATGATTTGATGTTGGCTTTAGTGAATCATTTTCATTCCTAAATAAACTATAGAATTAGTTGGTTTATATTCTAAAGAAACTTGATTCATATACCATTGAATAAATAAATGAAGTTGGCAATGAAACCTTGGTAATGATAGCTATTCACTATTTGCAAATTTATTTAACTAATTTTTTTATTTAGTTTTCTCTGAATTTTGTAGAGGTTTTATATATTTCTCACATATGTTTAGTTTTGTATTAGGTACCAATGAAATCATATATATATATATATATATATATATATATATATATATATATATACTTTTTTAAATTTTCAAATTTCCATTTTTTACTGATGATCTAAAATAAAACAATTTACTTTGTTGTGAGAAGATGTTAATATGTAGGCACTTCTAAGAACCTAGTACTGTTTTTCTCATAATTTGTTATTTTCTAAACAATGAGCAATTTGTCCACAGCTTTGCTGTGATCAGTATTTTACTCAATGCTTAAAAGAAAGCCCGAGGAACCCTGTGGGGTTCCTGTCTGCACTGATCTCTACTCTTTATTGTGTTTTGTAAACTCTGTCTTTCTTGATCTCCCTGACTTCAAATCCATATCCTAATCCTATATAGTCTCTGGGTTTCTCTATCCTACATTTCATCCTAGAAAATCTTAAAAGATAATCATCTGAGAGAATAGAAATACTCAAAACTATTTAATCAACTCACGTCAGAGACTGTTCATTTTTGTTCAATGCTAAATATATTCTTCATTTTTATGTTTTATTCTTTCATCCATTGCTCCCTCTCTTTCTCCCTTTAACTCTTTCTTTCTTTTCCATCCAACCTCCTTTCTTCTTCACTTTCTTATACTAGAAATACAAATTCTCCAAATTGCCGGCTTTAGAATTAATGCATATGAAACCTTTACTTGATAAAAAGAATTGACTATTTTTATTCATACTTCTCTGAGCTCTTTTCCATCATTAAAGTTGTTTATTGACTTACTATTATACCAATTATTATCATAGTTTTCTAAATATTTATATTATTAAATGCATTAGTAAGTTCTAGCCAAACCCAATATTGTATGATTCTAAGAGATCAGACTATGGGCTTGAACATTAAATATATCTAAAAATCAAATTAGAATTTTTGTTAACAAGTTAAGTGTAAACCAGTTACTCAAAATATTACTTCTCATGTTCATTTGTAATAATTTTAATTTACATAAATTTATTTACAATAAAATTTAGTTTTCAAAATCTATTTAAACTTTGACATGAACCTTACATTTATATTACAAAACAGTTTGAGTATTATAGAATACTCAGAAATTAGCTGTTTTTCTTTTTATTTCAAAATATTTAGAATTGAATATACAGGTTAAAATTACAGAATTTTCTAATCATACAAGTATTCTATGAGCAGAATTGAATACAACGATTCTTGTTCAAACTTTTTATTTTTAATTTCTGGATCTATTTTACAATTGTTGAGGACATAGTCTTTTCATTTTTTGTGCTTTGCATTAAGTTCATGCATGCTTAGTGCCATGGCTATCAGAAAATGTTAACAGGATCACTTTTATGTCCTTGGTTTATCTGGATGCCTAACATTTCTTTACTTTCATGTAAAGAATCAAAGGTTCAGGATAGTATAGTAACAATCCTGTGTTGAATGGGATAAACAGGAAGAATACAATATTATTAAATTGGCTGTTATTTAAACAGGCTACTTCCTTAACCTGCTAATGGCCCGTAGAATCTACTCTATAAACTGTGCAAATCACAATCACTTACTGGTGACAATTTAGTAAATAAGTGGCAGCAACAAGCACATTTATTTTCATTATGTACAATCCATTGGATTGAAGCAGCAAGGAAAACTTCAACTCTATTTCAGCACATAAATAGGGAGCTGCTGCCTGTGACCTAAAAGAGCTAGAATATCGTCAGTCTAAAACCAATTGTCCCACAGCTCTAAGTTTTCATTTTTTCTTTTCTTTTTTTTTTAATTAAAAATAGCTTTTTCCATTCATTATATTCTGATTACAGTTTTCCCTTCTACTACCTCTCCCATTCTTCTCACTCCCTTCTAATCTGGATCTACACTTTTTTTTTTTTTTTTTTTTTTTGTCAATTCTTGGGAAAAACAAAGAGGTATCCTGGAATAATAATCCAATGACGTAAAACTCCAAAACAAACAAATGAATATGAAAGACAAGAACCAAACAGAAAAAAGAGTTAACGAAAAAGCACAAGAAACACAAATAGATGCATATAAACATGTTTTTACACACAGGAATCCATAACAACCCAATACCACAATCCATAATATATACACAAAGGTCATGAAGGTAAGGGATAAATCAAAAACAAAACCAACAACAGCAAAACCACTGATGTGACATTACATTATGAGACAAGGAATATCAAGACATACTACCTGATGGAACTAGGTGGCTGGTTCCCACAAAAATCACACCAAGCAACATAAATCCTGTGGGAGGTATATTAAAGGGAGGGGGAAGGAGGTCACTGAGGCCACCTTTTGGGGAAGAAAAGAGGAGTGTGCATAGGGGATTGGGCAGTAGGAAAAATGTGGCTCTTTATACAGACCACAGCACATGTGCAGTGGGACGTGAAACACAGTCAGCACTAGGAATGTTTGGCCTCTGGGCAACCAATGGTGACATATCTTGTTGTTGCTGGGTTGTCTGATGGTCCCATTGTTGCCAGGCAGGCCTGGTTGTAGAGGTTGATTGCCAACATCCCCTTCTTTTTCTTATTATTAAGAGGAGAACAAAAATGGGGAAGGGCAATGGTAAGGTGGAAATAGGGCATTGCGTTTCTTAAACGGCTGCCTGCTGTCAAATGGCATCGTAAATTTAGGGGTATAATTGATCATCAGGACACATTTGAAAGTTTTTGGCATCGGGTTCTTTCTGTGGCCACCAGTTGGCAATCCTGTAAGAATAATTGATTAATCATTTGGTTGGAAAAATTTCTGGATTTGTCCTTGGAGGAATATGTAGAAGGGTGCAAATAATAAAAGCAGAAAAGTGACAAGAATCAGGAACGGCAATATTTATTTCCATATAGGGTTTTCAAACACCCAGTGATCAGAGGCATTGAGTTGTCCCTTACATTTGTAGAGGTCTGTTTGGAGTTGTTGGATTTATTCTGTGCCAAACTGGTTCATATCGAAGCAGCATTTTTCTTGGAGAAAAAGGGAAAGACTACCCTCTTCAAAACAAAGAAGGTCTAGTCCCCATTGGTTTTCAAGTACCACTGCAGCCAGGGATCAATTTGTCCTTGGAAAGTGAGTGTGTTTGGGGTCACCTGTTGAAATTCTTTGACAAACTGGGAAGAGATTTGATGACACAAGTTTAGGAAGGTGGCCAATCCTGCTGTTCCAGTGGCAACACTCATGGTTATTCATATACTAGCCCAGAGGGGTAAGATCTCAATTGCTCTTTTATTATCCCCGGGCAGCTATTGAGTCCACAACTGGAATTGATCAGAGCTCCTTTCTGCATATCACCCTTAATTTAAGGAAGAGAAACAACAATATGCAAATTTCTGACCAACTGGCAGGCAGAAAATGATATATCTTGAGTACCACAAAGAACTTATGTGTTCTAGATTTTAGGGCACTGCGGTAGAGATGAGGTATCAAGAGTTATGGTTTTGTTACAGTCTAGGGAACTTAATGCTCCTACAGAATGTGTCATTTTTTTTAAATGGCATTTTAATTTTCTTATATTATTATTATTATTATTATTATATCTTTTTTCACAGTCCAGTTGCCATCCCCCTGCTGGTCCATCCTCTGACCCATCCCCATTCTGACCCCTCCCCCATCCCCAAGAGGCTGTCCCCACCACCCCCAGCCCCACACCACTAGACCTCCAAGTCTTGAAACCTCAAGTCTCTAGAGGGTTAGGTACATCTCTCACTGAGGCCAGACCAGGAAGTCCTCTCCTGTATATGTGCTGGAGGCCTCATATCAGCTAATATATGCTGCCTGGTTGGTAGCTGGTTCAAAACATGGCTTTTTATTGGGGTCACAGTGCATGCTTAGATGGTCATATGACAGAGGCATTTGAGCAGCTAATGATGATGTGTCTTGTCTCTGGGTTGTCTGAGAGCCCCATCATAACAAGGTGGGGTCAATCGTAGATGTTGCTTGGTAGTCACATTGTATCCAGGCAGGGCTGGTCGTAGAGGTTGCTCATCACTGACACTACCATTGGGTTAGTTTTCGTGTTAGCGATCTACTGCTAGGGATGTGATCTGCCCTTAAGAGTGATTTGATTTCCCAGTTTGACTCCCTTGCAGATAAATAATTTTTCTCTTACAAGTAGTTATCATTTTGATGACGTTTCTTGATTATTGATTGAGTCTATTCCTTTCAACTTTAGAATCCCATCTGGTGCAAACATATGCTGGCCCTGTACATCTTATCAAGTCACATGGGTATCATCACTGCTGTGTTTAGAATGCCTTGATTCTTGATGTCTTCCATCTCTTTTAGTACTCAGTATTCCAATGTATGCCATGCTCTGCATATTGTCTGTCAGTAGGTCTATGTATATGTTGCCATATGCCACAGGAGGATGCCTAATAATCACTGAGCAAGGCAGTGGTGTATGAGTATAGCAGAATGTTACCAGGAGTATCATTTTATTGCTATACTTTTAATAGGGCAATAATATTTGTTCATGTCCTTGTCCTATCTAGTCTCAGGTTCTTGGCCACCCAATCAGCATTGCTTATGGGTTACATCTCTTTTAGTGGTCTGTAACTTAAATCAGATATTAGTGGGTTACTTCCACAAAATTTTGCCACTATTGTAACAGCACATCTGCAGAGTGATTGCTCTTGTAGATCAAAGCATTTATAGTTGTTTTTGTGTTTACCTGTCTTCTTTGATAGTTTGCAGAGATTCTTCAAGTACCATGAATACTAGTCCATAGGAGTAAAGGCCGTATGAAAGCACCAGTTTGACTTCCCTATGTTTAATGAGCTGGATAGTTGTTGCCAACAATAGAGCTTTGCTGTCAGTGTGGAGAGAACAATCAATAGTCTTGACAATAATTATCCGTGTGTGTGTGTGTGTGTGTGTGTGTGTGTGTGTGTGTGTGTGTGTGTGTTTCTCATGAGATCCCATTGGGCAACAACTAGATAATATGTACCCATACAACTAGATAATATTTGAACTTCAACTTCATTTGGTGATAACAGAGGCCTATTTGGAGCTTCCTCTCCCCCCATTATTTGGTGATTTCATTTATATCACCTTCATATATGTATACATTATAGGAAGCTTCTAATGTATTAGGTTTTACTTTTTATGGTGAAAAATGTATACTTAGAATTAGCCATCTGGACTGTTTAGATGATCCAATGGTATTGGCAACATCTAGAGCCTCATAATCAGGAGGCAAGTGAACATATGCCTTCTTTTCTCTGTCAGGCCTTATCAGGGGTATTGACTTTGGCCAAATCAATGTCACAGAGTTTCTTCATGACCTGTTTGATCTGGTGCTAGTTGGCTTTGACATTCACAATGAATACAAGCATGTTGTTATCTTCTGTTTTCTTCATGGCTGACTTAGTGGTCAGTGGGATTTTGATGTAGCATAGTGGTCAAGCTTGTTTCTCCTAGGCGCACTCTTTAAAGGATATTTTGGCTGCCTATGGAGCCTCAGGGAATTGGGCCACAGGAAAGTTGGTGACATTCAGATCTTCTTTTTGTGGCTGTGGACCCTTTTCAGCACTGCCTTCTTAGCTTTTGCTTCGGCTTTGGGAGGAGCTGGAGCTTCTTTCTTTGCTTTCTGAGCCATCTTGGCCATGTATTAGGTTTTCAAATGACTTCTTTCTCTTGGTTTTAACTGCCATTCCCATTTCCCATTTCTCTTCCCTTCCTCTTCCTGTTTGATCCCTTCATTCCAGTTCCTAACTTGTCGATTTATAATTAATTATCTATTGTATTTCTTCTTTCTAGGAAGATCCATGCCTCCCACATAGTCCCTTACTCTTTCTTAACCTCTGTTGTTATACTAATAGTGGCTTTATTTTCAAATTATAAGTCTTTTTAAAAGAAATAAAACGTTATTGTACAAAACCACCCAGTATAATTTGTAGTGGAATTACTATGATTTATCTAAGCCATATTTATCAATATTCATATAAAATCTATTGATTTAAATATAGTAAAAGAAATAAAAGTAGTTAATATAATCTATTTCTGATTAACCAATTTTGGGCTGTATTCAAATCCATTGGGAATGACATATGTGACTAACATATACCACAGCCCTCCATTGTCAGTCATAACAAAGCCCTTCAGCTTTAGGTTATAGAAAATATTTCTCATAGTTTTATTCTATACATTTCAGAAGAGGAAATTCAAGTAAATACATGATTCATTTTATTTTACTTTCTCAGTTACATTCATCACATCTCAAGTGTGCATCAGTGGCAGGCTTGTGTTACTTGCTAATGTGCCTGACATATTAAATGAAGTGTCTCTAGGTGTTAAAGTAAATAAATACAATAGAATAATGTCTACCATAATCTGTTAGTTCTTTCCACAAAAATGTAAACCCTTGTTCTGTATTAATATATTTCTTTTATGAATTTATTCTATATATGTTATAAACTTTTATTTAGTCTCTAAATATATAATTGTATTTTAAGAAAATTGAAAGAATAAAACATATATTTAGTCAAATTACAACCACTTTTTACTCTCTTCCTTCTTATAAATCCAAGTTTCTGTCTCATCCTCACTTCCATGATCCAAATATTTTTTTATTACTTTTAGCTTACTGAAAAATTCTCAATTATTTTATCAAGTAGAAAGGTAAGTGGAACAACAATGTGAACTAACCAGCACCCCCAGAGCTCATGTCTCTAGCTGCATATGTAGCAAAAGATGGCCTAATTGGCCATCATTGGGAAGAGAGGCCCCTTGATCTTGCAAACTTTATATGACCCAGCACAGGGGAATGCCAGGGCTAAGAAGTGGGCGGGGTGGGGGGTAATAGGGAACTTTCAGGATAGCATTTGAAATGTAAATAAAGAAAATAATAATAAATAAAAAAAGAAAGAAGTGGGAGTAGGTGTGTAGGGGAGCAGGAGGGGGAGAAGGTATAGGGAACTTTCGGGATAGCATTTGAAATGTACATAAAGAAAATATCTAATAAAAAATTTTTAAAAAGAAAGGTAAGTACTGTCCTATAACAGAGGACATTGATGACTTTGAGTAGGGCCAAGCTCTACTTTAGGATGACATGTTCCTAGCTGCTGTGTACATTAGACAATCCACCAGTGTGATGGCACTTGAAATGAAGGATGCTACATGTCACCCTTGGGAGGCCTGTATAGGTAAATCGCAGTGCAGACCAGGGAGTTGTTTGATCAGCATTCAGTCATCAATTTCAAATTAACAGCTATCATCTTTTCAAGAAACATTGTCTTCCTGGCTATGGAACCTTAAAAAGAAACTCAATGCTTAATCACGGGCATGTAACCTGAGCTTCCCATAATGAACTAGTATAATATTGCTGACCCTAGCTATGGTTATGTATGTACCCTGTAATGATTCTGAAGAATTACATGTGTGATAGGTCCCAGGAAGGTGTTAAAAACACAGATAAGTCACCTAAAGTGAAAAAAAAAGTAGTACATTGGCTTTTCCCTGTGCTTTCTCCCTACACACTCCTGCCCTCCCTTCCTTCCTCCTTCCTTTACTTCCTCCTTCCCGCCCTACCTCTATTCCTTCCCCTATTCCCCATCTCTTTTCCCCCGAACATTTGACTTCCTGGAAAGTTCCATATTAAGTTTTGGACAGATCTATAGGTGGTTCTTTGCAACCTGTCATTTGCCCCCAAGAGTACACAACTATACAGCAGTGCTCTAAGGAGTGACATCTAGGAAAGGCATGATTGTGAAGGGATCCATTCTGAGAGCAGCAGTTATAGCCCTGCACATGAAAGTTTCTGTTTGATAAGAGGCTTGACTTTGTGTTCATTTTCCACCAGCAAAGAGAAGTCAGTCTTTGGTGACTTTAAATACATCAGTCAAACTTGAAACTTGGAAAACCCATCTGTTCAACCCTCTAACTTGCACAGAGCTTCATCTTTTAAGCTCTGATGGCACGTTGTGTGTGTGCATGTGTGTGTGTGTGTATAACCCACATATATCATATATAACATTATGCATGTGCACATTAATAGTACATCTCCAATAACAATGCCTTTTCTCTCTGCTCATTCACAAGAGACATGTGTTGACTCTGTCTCTCTGTCTCTGTCTCTGTGTGTGTGTGTGTGTGTGTGTGTGTGTGTGTGTGTATGTGGACATGGATGTATGGGGAACTCAGAGATTAATGTTACTCTGCTCAGTCAGTCATTCCCCATTTTTTTTTTTTTTTTTTTTTTGGCAAGGCTGAATCTGGCCCTGGGCCAAGAGGGAAAGGGGGCACTCTGGCTGGTCCCTACGTGATAGCCTTTGTGATAGCCTTTGACTTGTCCAGCGGTTGGCATGGACTTGGCTTGGTCTTGGTGGGTGTGTCTGGGAGCACAGAGAGATCGTCTATGGGAGATTAGACTGCAGCTCTGTAGGTGAAGACCTTCTCCATGGCTCCCCACAGTGGATCTTGATGAAAAGAAGCCATCCATGGTTTTAAGGCATTTATTGTCATAATGGAAAGTGGATGAGTATAACTGTACCCTAGGGTAGGCCTGAGGTTAAATACCTTTTAGAAAAAAGCTTATTGGCTAAGCCTCCAGGTCCTTAGGTATCTCATTAAAATGGAGATCTGTATTGAGCATATGAGACCTCCTCTACCTGGGGAGGAGCTTGGGCATTGCCCTTATGTGACTGATGGCCACAAATCTATGGAGAGCTGTGGCTAGTGACATTGGCCTGGTGCCCAGGAATCAGATGAAGTGCCTACCATCCCTTCAGGATCACCAGGTTTCTAGCCTTAGCTCAATCAGGAATCAAGCTGCCTTTCATGGTCCCACATTATTACACATACATACCAAAAGACCCTGCATTTTTATGTGGGCGTAGAAAATCTGAATTCCAGTCCTCATGCATGTGCAATAAGCGCTTTACCATATGAGCTTTCTTTACTTTACAACATATTTTGATATTAAAATATTTTTGTCTATTATAATTCAGTTTTACGTTTTTCTCAGAAAATTTTTCTGCCATGCAAGCATCTACATAACCAATTCAAATGAAAACATGAGAACTTATTTCTTATCTTGCATATATATATATATATATATATATATATATACATGTTAGCAAAATTAAATAATGTTTTAATGTAAGTATTAAATCAAATCAAGTTTCATAGTGGATTGAATGCAAATACCCCTGTAGCTCATAGGGTGGGGCACTATTTGGAGGTGTGGCTTTGTTGGGGAAAGTATGGCTCTATTGGAGGAAGTGAGTCACTGCGATATAAGATGTCAAGTCATGTCCTATGTCTCACTCCTTTCTTGTCTGCTGATCTGGATGTAGAGCTCTCAGCTCCCTCTCCAGCACCATATCTGCTTGTTGCCATGTGTTTCCTGCCTGGATGACAATGAACTAAACCTCTAAACTGTAGGCCAACCCCAACTAAGTGTTTTTCTTTCCTCACAGCAGTAGAACACCTAATGAAGATAAGTTTCAAAGGGAAAAGACTAGAAAATCACATTGTTATGTCTTCCATAGAATTTTTGTGATGTAAATTAAAATTTTGTAGAACCTTCAGTTCGATCAAAATTATTTTATGTAAAAACAGGAAAGCAGAAGGAAATATTAAATAGTGCAAATTAGATAGGTGAACATCAATACGGAAGTGGCAGTCGATAACAGAATTCTTAGGCTGACTAATGTATCACCTATTCTATGAGTATAGCTGAAGTTTCCAAGAAAATAGATTGAGAAGCAATTTTAAATATCAAATCTTCAAATGTTGAGACAGAATACCAGAAAAAAAAAAAAGAAGTACTAGGAAGACCTGGTCAACAAGGCATCAAAAAGTCACATGAAAGAGAACAAGAGAGAATTGCGTGAATCAATCTGTGCTCGCATATGGAGAGGTTTTGATGTGTCACTGGGACTTATAAGAGATGGTATCTATTCACTGGTTTAACTTATCTTCATTGAGTTAGTTCTTTTTTTTTTTTAACAAACAATTTCTCTGTAGTGATGTTACTGATCTTATGTATATCTTTTTTCAACTATTATTTCAAATTATTAGGTAGATTAGTAGAAGTTTAAAATCATGAGAAAAATAAACAAAACAAAGTTCAGCACCAACAGAAATTGCTGAATTATAACAAAGAACAAGATAAAGCCTGGTTATTGTTGATACTCTGAAATTGAGGAATATATATATATATATATATATATATATATATATATTCCACGTGGTATAAGATTTAGCACTTGGAAAAAATAATCCAGCCTCTAAAATAGAGTTTTCCAAACTGTAAAGAGTAGCTTCATGTTATATACACAACTAATAACAGATACAATGATCCCTTCCACAAAAGGTTCAGCTCTTAGAGTTAAGCTTGTTTTATTTCAAAAGTCTTGAAATTGGTGTTAGGGCAGTACTTGCCCATGTCACACATACAGTTCAAGAAAGAAGCTCTAATAAACTATAGGGGTAGCTTTGTTTTATTATTTTTTTATAGTCCCTGGAACATTTTTTTCCATTTTTTTCTCTCCTTCTTTTCCTTTTCTGAAAAGGATCTTTCCGCTTAGTAGTAGCTTTTTTCAAACTCAAGATCTCTACCATATGCATGCATGCTTGCATGCGTACACACACGAGCATAGGGGCATGCACGTGCACGTGTGTGTGTGTGTGTGTGTGTGTGTGCGCGGGCGCAGGCGCACACGTGTGCATACACACACACACACACACACACACATCCCACTATTGCTGAGATTATAGAGTATGTGTCACATGCTCCTGGGGATGTTAAGTGCTGAAATGCTACTGGAATGTGAGCAATCAAGCATGTGGGTTGCTCACATACCCAAAGCTACTAGTCTAAACCTTGTCGAAGATGTGCAAAACATCAAAGGAATCACTGAGGAGTTTCATGATGACTTCCTCCTAAGACTTTAAAGGGATAAATAAATAATCAACCTTCTAATTATTTTTATTAACCTTCCTCTGATTCATAAAATCAAACCATATTCTTGGGAAATTTTCAGTGCTCTACTTTAACTATGTCATTATAAACAAACCAACAAGCAAATAACCACAGCCAAAACCCAGCAAGCAAATATTTCTACTTCATCATTAAACCATAAAAGGACTCAATATATTCATAAGCATTCCATGATATTTTCAGTGCTATACACATCAGGGTAACTGATGGCAACTGGCCCTTTATTTAGAGAATCTTCATTCTGAGTGGCTGGCACTGGAAGCCATGCTTTCAGCTGCTCTTAGCCTCTAGAGCCTGCACATAATAAATAATACAATCTGCTGGAAGCTTCTAAGAGCTCTAAATGTAGCTGCTAATGTGCCTATGGCATTTCAGAGGAGACTTTTAAAAGTTCTCTAAAATCTGAGAATTACAAAGACAAACTGGGTTAAAAGGGGCATAAGCTAATAAACTTCGGATATTTCTCTTTGATAAGATATCCATTTCTAATTTCAGCCAGTGAGTTCTAACTACTGTCTGACATAAAAATAGGATGGACAGCTACTTTCCTATGGCAAAGAATCACACCCTTATGCAAGCATAAAACTTGATCTGCGTGATTATAAGTTTGAGAAGCAGGATATCAGCAACAGATACTTCATATGAAAAATTTTGGAAGAATAAGAAAATATTTATTTGTTCATTCATATCGAAAATACAGACTTCTCAGTTTCAAATTCTATTCTAACTGGCGAGCTTCCTCATCCATTTGGGGAAAGGTTAGAGTTTCCATAGTACGTCATATTCAAATATGGATGGCATAAAAACAAACATAATAAAACAAAGCTACCCGTATAGTTTATTAGAGCTTATTTCTTGAATGTGTGATATGGACAGTACTGCCTTAATACCAATTTCAAGACTTTTCAAATAAAACAAGCTTAACTCTAAGTACTGAACCTTTTGTAGAAGGGATCATTGTATCTGTTATTATTTGTGTATATAACATGAAGCTACACTTTACAGTAGCTATACGTCTACCTCATTACTGGGGTGTCAGAATATAGCCAATGTGCTGCTCAAGGAAGGAAGAATGCATTCTATGATAGAAGTCTCAGCCCATGTTTTTCCTGGCAAGAAACAGAGGCATCTGGCGTGGATGCTATGATTCCCAGCCTCCTGTGTACCTACACACTGCTGGGGACCACAGGTAGTTGAGAATGATGATTCTGCTGGCTGATGCTTCCCCTATGCACCAGGCAGGAAGGTTCCAGGTGAGTGACAAAGGTATGGAGGAACTGGAAGAGAGCCCTTCTCTGGGAGATATAGGTGAGGCTCTTAAAGATGAAGCCTCCCCTTAAGGCATTCCTTGATGAAGGAGATGACTTTGTTTAAACCGCTTTATTCAGGGTGGAGGTAAATGCATATGTCTCAGTCAGGGTGAACCATGGACTAAATACATTTTATAGGAAGGGAGGCTCAGGAAAGGAAGCTCATTGGCTAAACACTCAGGTGCTCTCCAGATACCTTATTAGCACGGAAAAGTGTAGGTTTTTAGGCTATGACCCATTGTTGTGGCCCTCTCAATGCGATGTTATGTTTATATGTCCCAGGACTGATAGACCCTGGCCTTGAGCTGGTACTAATGCCTGCCATGTCATTCTTAACTATGAGAATCCCCGGGGTTTTGCATCAGCTACCACAGAGAATCCAACCAGATTCACAAAGTTTACTAAGTAACAAAAATTAATAGTTCACTTTACATTCCTTAGTGAGGATCATATGGGAAGTGGCTCAGATTCATTCACACAACCATTACAAATTTGGTTTGTTTTTTGGTGTGTTTGTTTGCCATTGTTGTTTATATGGTTCAATCTTTTTGTAAAAAAACATGGCCTCTCCCTCCCTCTTGTACTTCCCTTTCCTCCTTTGCTTTTTGTAGTTTGTTTGCCTGATTCTATTGTTTCAAGGATCTTTCCCATATTGCAAATGCACTTGTCTTGAGAGTGCAGACTGCCTGTCTGGAGAAACCAGATTCTCACCCCAGGGAGTAGGACTGCCTATGAAATTACAAAAGTTTATTCCATTATAAAAAAAAATGTGTCTGCACTGTGACTAAGCTATAGACTATATCTGAAAACTACTGCTTGGCAGGCTGTCCAAAAACAAGCTTTGCTAAATGACAGATCCATGATTCAACAGATAAAAGAAGATAGAAACATAGAACTGGTCATAAAATGTTGGTCCCTGATGGACTTCTCTTCATGGAATTAACTTCTGGTGGATAAAGGATATGATAAGAACAATTATAAATATTAAGAATATCATCTACAGCAGTTCATTTATTTAAACAAAATATTCTCCCTGTTTAAAAAAAAAAAATGGAGACAATTTGTTCCGGTCTTTGAATGTTATATAATCACACTTCTTAGAGCTTTAATTACATTGGTAATTAATCATATAAATTTGTAAATAATATAAATGCCCTTTGTACTCTTAGTGGTTATTGTCAATTGGAATTAAATTTGGCAAAGCTTTTTACATGTGCTTCACAGCATATCTTTAATGTATTAAGTTAATTCTGACTCCCATTTGTATTCTCATTGCTCATTGCTTAACATTTAAAATGTTAATAATTGAAAAGTAAAATATAGGCTATTTTAAGGAAAAGAAAGTTATTAGCTTGTCCCATTATGGCTCCTAACAGAGCTGCATTGAGACACTGACAGGGAAGGACTCCTTAGATCATGTTATAACATAACTCACTGCAGATAGCATACATGTATGCAGGATAATGTCATGGGGTATAATCTGAAGTACAATTTAGATTTTGTTGTGCCTGCCAATTAGTATCCCTTAAAAATGATGGTCGTGTTTGTTTCTCTTCTCTTTTTAACCTTTCAAAAATTATTTGTTCCTACCATGGGCTTTTTCTTGGGCTGTTTTCTTTCCAGTTCTGTCTCCATGGAATCTAACTTACTTATAGCTTTCTTTATTATTATTATTTTTATTATTTTTTTCTTTATTTATATTTCAAATGCTATCTGGAAAGTTCCCTATACACCCCCCCACCCCTGCTCCCCTACCCACCCACTCCCATTACTTGGCCCTGGCCTTCCCCTGTGCTGGGTCATATAAAGTTTGCAAGACCAAGGGGCCTCTCTTTCCAATGATGGCCAATTAGGCCATCTTCTGCTACATATGCAGCTAGAGACACGAGCTCAGGGGGTACTGGTTAGTTCATATTGTTGTTCCACCTACAGGGTTGCATCCCCCTTCAGCTCCTTGGGTACTTTCTCTAGCTCCTCCATTGGGGGCCCTGTGTTCCATCCAATAGCTGACTGTGAGCATCCACTTCTGTCTTTGCCAGGCACTGGCATAGCCTCACAAGAGGCCACTATGTCAGGGTCCCTTCAGCAAAATCTTGCTGGCATGTGCATTAGTATCTGGGTTTGGTGGCTGATGATGGGATGGATCCCCGGATGGAAGTGGCCTGCCTCTGATTATTATATAATCTGAGACAGGTGAGCCCTCATTAAGCAAGGCTATGAGGGACTAACTTTAGGAAAGATTCCTGCTATTAATATGCTTTTCCTGTTATTATTAAACATCTATAACAATCACTAAGTAGGAGCACTCAGCCTTTGAAGCAGATCTTTGCAGATCCATGATGATGTACTATCTTGTAGTAATGCTATATAGACAAACAGATGACTTAAGTCTTAATGATGATCCTATAAGGATTCCTAAAATTATATCTGTGATTATTAAGCTCTTTTATAATGGGACTTCTATTAGGTCCTTTTCTGATAGTCAAAGCTGTAATGAGAACTCTGTCAGTCTCCCAAGTGTCACCAGTTAATTGCTCTTAGATAGTAACCAGACTTTCTCCTACACAGAGCACATCCCAAGAAGTTGTAAAACAATTAACCAAAGGTCATTAAAAGGCAACTAATGATTTANTGTAGGTGCTAGGNCAGAAGATAAAATACTGACTGGGTTTATCTATACAAAATTTCACTAATAGGTTAGTTATGGTTTTAAACCTTCAGTGAACCTGTGAAGCTGAGAGAGATGATGGATGTTTAACCAGATAATTACTCCTAGTGGATATGTGTGTAAACATTTGCTGTTCTAAACTTCTATTTCAATTTATGATTTGATTTTCTGTGTGAACTTGTGATGAGCTTTGTAACACGTGATCATGTATTCTGAAAAATGTATAAGCACTGAGGACAAAGAGAAGCACAAGAATCATCAATAGAGAGCTAAGATCAATAGAGGAGACTCTTTTGTCTTTCCCCACTTAGACTAGATTCTTTTCCCTTTCCCCACTTAGAGAATGTTTCCTTTTGTCCAAGTAGGATCTTTCTGCTTTTCTCCTTATATAGCTTTCATAGGAAACTTTTTACAACTTGGTAATAAACTCTAATTACTTTTTAGAAAAAAAAAAAGGAAAAGAAAGTAAAAGAAGCATATTACAACTTGAACAGCAATGGTGTACAACGTGTATGTATACAATGTCTCTTGATCATATCTACTCCACACTACTACTTTTGACTCTACCAAACCACTCCAACAGATTCTCCCTCCTTAATTCTTACCATTTCTTCCTTATAATAAAACATAATAAGTCTAGTTGACATATCTCCTGTGATGATGATTGTGGTGATTGGAATATCCTTGGCCCAGTGAGTGCCAGTATTAGGAGGTGTGCCCTTGTTGGAGTAGGTGTGGCTTTGTTGGATGAACTGTGCCACTGTAGGGGTGGGCTTTGAGACTCTCTCCCTAGCTGCCTGGAAAAGAGTCTTCTCATGGAGGCTTTCAGATCAAGATGTAGAATTCTTATCTCCTCTAGTACCATGACTGCCTTGAAGAAAATGGACTGAGCTTCTGAACCTGTAAGCCAGCCCCAATTAAATGTTGTCTCTTATAAGAGTTACCTTGGTCATGGTGCCACTTCTCAGTAATAAATGAAATTCCAAACTAAGACAGAATTTTTTTCCCAGAGACTGGGTTATTAATCTTATAACCTTCACCACGTTTTTGTTTGGAGGCATGTTGATTTTGGACTTTGGAGTTGGAAAGCCTTGGAATGCTTTAAGTAGACCTTAATGGGTCATCCTTGTACAAATATGGGAAAGATTGTTACTGCGGGTAATTTGAAGACTGAAGATCATTCTTACGGTGTTTGGTTAAGAATGTTGCTGCTTGTTGCCCTTGTTTGCAGAGTGTGTCTGAGGCTAAGATGAAGGGACTCAGATTTATTGCACTGACGAAGGAAACCACAGAAACAACCCACACAGATTTTGTTTTTTGTTTAATCTCCTGAAGAGCATTAAGATTAAGTGTAGCAAGCTTAAAAAGCAAAAAATATAAGCTGTATGGGTCAAAGAGTAAAGGAACACCAGGAAGTGAAATGAAAGTCAATCTTATATTTAAGGATATGAAATGGTTTTCAATTTGATTAAGATATATAATAAAAAGCTTAGGTCCAGGCATGGTACTATATGCCTTTAATTCCAGGAGACAGTGGCAAACAGATCTCTTAGTTTGAGGCCAGCATGGCTCACACCAAGTTCCAGGTAAGGAAATTGTTATGTCCAGGCATTGTGATATACATCAGCATTCAGGAGACATAGCCATATAATTATTTGAGTTAAATGTCAACCTACAGACAAGTTCCAGCATGGCCAAGCTTAGGGAGTGAAGGAGTTGCAAAGCATAAAACTAGTGGTAGCAAAATAGACCAAGGGGGCCACGCTCTAGCTCCAACAAGCAGCTTCTGCATTGTGGTCCTGGCTTTAGAGTATAGAATAGAAGGGACTACTGGGACAACTGAGGTTGGTTACTAGAGCTAAAAAAATTAGAAATGATTAAGAAGATACCAGCATCACTGAGGTAAAATCTTCTGGGAAGAATTTTCTGAGAGTACTAAGAAAGTTTGTTCCAGAAATAGCCAAGGTTTTGATCTCTGGTACATCTGAACTTGGTAATGTGTAAGAATCACCAGGCTGTACTGGTTTTGAAGGCATGAAAGTATCATGGAGAGAAGTTGAGTCTTGGCACTGTGAGAGGTCAAGAATCAGACTCAGTTACAGTTGAAAACCTAGGACTGAAGGGGTCATGCAAAGAAGTTGAGGCTTGGCATGATGAAGGGTAAAACCTGTGGGAACTAAAAAGGGGGCCCAGGGGAAGAGAGGGAGGAAGGGCCTACACCCCACCAGAGTTCCACCTATGCTCTGGTTAGGCAGATGTAGAAGGGCTGCCAGACTCTTTTCACTCAGCTCTGGGTGGGCATCCAAGCCTCTGACCCACTCTTTGGGAGGTGGACAAGGGGCAACCCAACCTGAGAGCCCCCGGGCTACTTCCTAAAGCCCCAGGTTTATGGGAGAGAGGGATATGGGAAGAGAGGTTTGAGAGTGAGCATAGTAGATCTTGAAGAGCAGAGACTGTCTATGATTTTAGAGCTTTATTATAGAAAGGCAGGGCAANGAGAGAGAGAGAGAGAGAGAGAGAGAGAGAGAGAGAGAGAGAGAGAAGGCTAGAGAGAAAGAGAGTAAGAGGGAGCAAAGAGAGGAGAAGACAAAGAGAGAGGAGAGAGGAATGAGAGAAGTGAGAGAGCTAGGAGAGGCCAAACAGCCCCTTTTAAAGTATGTTGTCTTATCTTACTGTTGCTAGGTAACTGGGGAGGAGTTTAGCCTGAAGGTCAGAAGCTAGGGACATTGCCTACATGACTTCTAGCCATGCTTCTCTTGTGGGGGCTGGGGGGGGCGGTAACTTAGGAACCAGAGTTACAAGAGCATGAGGGAATGCCTACCATGTCACGTAGGTGAATTATCACTTTCTGTGGTTCAGACCTCAGCTCAACTGGAGACCAGCCTGTATGTGCATAGCCCAATGCCCCACAAAAACCTAGTTGCAGAGGGAAATCTCTGTGTATCGCAGTCAACAAGGCAGAACAGAGCTGGAGATCTGAATAGTATTTTGATGCTATTCAGACATGGAGATACAGAATTTCAAGTTTTCCCACCTGGCTTTTGTTCTTGCTTTGGTTCAGTATTTCTTCACTATGACATTTTGGAATGATAATGTATATCCTTCAATGTTGGAGGTAAGTGATGTGCTGCTCCATTTTGATTATATAAGTGTCTTAGTCAGGGATTCTATTCCTGCACAAACATCATGACCAAGAAGCAAGTTGGGAAGGAAAGGGTTTATTCAGCTTACATTTCCATACTGCTGTTCATCACCAAAGGAAGTCAAGACTGAAACTCAAGCAGGGCAGGAAGCAGGAGCTGATGCAGAGGCCATGGAGAGATGTTACTTACTGGCTTGCTTCACCTGGCTTGCTCAGCCTGCTCTCTTATAGAACCCAAGACTACCAGCCCAGGGATGGTCCCACCCACAAGGGGCCTTTCCCCTTTGATCAATTGAGAAAATGCCTTACAGCTGGATCTCATGGAGGCATTTCCTCAACTGAAGCTCCTTTCTCTGTGATAACTCCAGCTGTGTCAAGTTGACACAAAACAAGCCAGTACAATAAGTGATTTTATTTAAGTGATTAGATGAATCTCAGAAGAGACTTTGAATTTTAGATTTTAACATTGTGGAGATTGTTATAGATTATGGCAATTTTGAAATTGGACTAAATGTATTTTGCATTATGCTATGGCTAGGTATGACCCTCATAGACTCAGTGTATGGACAAACCTATGGGTGTCAGAGAATGATATGTGGTAGTTTGAATATACTTGGCCCAGGGATTTTTAGTCATAGAATCTCTTGTTGAAGTAGGTATGGCCTTGTTGGAAGAAGTATGCCATTGAGGGGGTAATCTTTGAGAATGCTCAGCTCCTCCTACACCATCCTTGCCTGGACACTGCCGTGCCTCTGCCTTGAAGACAGAGGATTGAACCTCTGAATCTGTAAGCAAGCTCCAGTTGAATGTTTTCCCCTGTAAGAATTGCCTTAGTCATGGTTTCTCTTCTCAGCAATGGAAACCCAAACTAAGACAATGGGTGTGGGACCATCTACTGGAGTATGAGCAACCTACCAGTGGCCATATCACCAAAAACTCTCCTTCCTGAGCATTGATTAGCACACCAGAAGCCCTTTTCTTGTCAATAATGAAATTTTAAGAGGCCCAGTATTCTTCAGATCCTATGGAGATAGCCTCAAGCATTAAAAATACTTTTCTTATAATAGTTCTTTTAATGTGGTTTACTGGTGGTTTACAAAACAGTATTCACCCTGTAACAATTCTGATAGCTGCACACAATATTTTCTCCTAAATAATGTGATAAAATACTTCTATGTACAAATAACATAATTTGACTATCTAGCAAACAACCCATGTTGGTATGCTTTTAATAATTTTGTTTCTTCTACTCTATTATAAAACCTGTTATTGTTCAATCTCAGGTTTCAGTAAGATATAAAAAGTAGCTCATATGTGATGAATAATGGCATCCTATTAAGTATATTGGCAGCATATATTTTATTAGAAATTAACATGGTGACATGTTAAATAAGAAAAAAAATGTGTACAAAAATATAAATGTACATGGGAAGGAAATAGGACTTTGCCAAAAAAGTTACATTTTGCATGCATAAACTGAGTAACAGGACCATTAACTCACCAGAAGTGTCATTTGTAAACCTATAACAGAAAGATATTTCACCTAGTAAGCACATTCAGCCTCCTGGAATAAAGTGAAGAATTTGGTAACATAAAGAGATGTAAGACAGAAGAGAGCAAAGATTGATTACTAACAGAAGATAAGCCTTCTACTTTCTTTTAGAAGATGTCTGAAAATGATAAACATTGAACAGTTCAGGTATCCCAAGATAACTTAAAGATAGCTTTAAAGTGGATGCTATTGAGCTGCATCATTTAGATAAAAAAATCAAAATATATTAATTATGTATTTAGACAGTAGTAACATAAAAATCTTTTAATTTTTAAAGGAGTTGAGTATTGATATTTAAGATTTGCACAAGATCAAGTCATTTAAAATTCTAGCAAGTGTACCTATAAATACACATATTTATATGTATACATTTAAAGGAAAAATTCTTTCTTTGTGGGCAACACTTTCCTCCAAGAGCTAAAGAACATTTAATAAAACCCCAACTACCAGGCATGAGACATCCTCTTTGAATTATTGGTAAAGGGTATCCAACTATCAGCCTAAAAATATAGATTATGGCTGTTTTCATGGGTCCCCTCCTAGAAGTAGAAGATAAGTTCCCATTGCTAAAAATGCCATGCACTTCAGAGACCCCTGAGCTGTAAATGATTTGAATACTTCCTCCAGGAAGACTAGTTTTCATGATACCAAAAGATATCAATCAAGCTTCCAAAGGAGGAAATCAACTAGTATTCCTAAACAGATAAGATGATTAAAACTGCAACTGTGACCAGAATTGCAGTAAACCTTAGGGTACATTAGTGGCATGTGGCATGTATACCCTCATGATATTAAGAAACCCTTAATAAGAAAAAGAAAACTATTTCTGCTCATGGAAATATAGCTAAATAAATAAGGGTAGTAAAATCATGGGCCATGGAAGAGAACATATATAACCACCACTTTATAAGAAAGCATAGTATCTAAGTGTAGTTCTAAATCTAAATATTTATTCTTATATCCATAGATGAATGGAAACTTCACTCCCAATGGAGAACATTTATATATATCAGAAATCAGCCAATCAAAATGCACAGTTCTAGACTCCAGGTCCAGTGGATAAATCTATAAATAGCTCCTATACATAAAGGTCCAGCCACATTGTGGAAGAGGGGATGGAAAATATTAAAGAGCCAGATGATTAAGTAGTTTGAATTGAGTTTGTGTTTCCTAGGAATGAATGCATAAGCTATGCTTATAAAGGCTCACCAACATGATGGTCTGAACATGAGATGAAAATGGACAATAGATATGTTAAAGCAGACACTAAAATGTCCACATGTCCTCAATCCTACTATAAAGAACTGCAGGCAAATATAGAATGCCAAAAGCCTGACAAATAATCTTCCTTAGGGAAGAGAACCCCTATTGGTTATCTAACAACAAATGACCATCCCTGAAAATATGCACACAGATAAGATTATTGATGATTATTCAGACATCTTTTGAATTTATGAATAAAATCATGTATGCCTATGTTAATAACTAGTGAAAACAAAGCCAAAAACTTGAATTGAAGCAAGGAGAAGTGTACCAAAGGGTTTGGAGGAAGAAAAGAGAAGTAGAACATGATATAATTGCATTAAAATGTCAAAAACAATGAAAGAAAATTTAACAAATTCCCTTAAGTATGGGGTAGGGCTACATGGCATTTCCTCTGTCTGAAGAGGTATTATAAGTTAATGTCATTTGTGACAAAATCACTGCTTTGGAGATATGGCTGCTGGTAGATTGTCAATGCATCTGTGGATGCCCCACTGCCCATTTCATAAGAGCTTCACTAGTTGTAGTCAGGAGACTATATTAAAAATTAAGGAGAAAGGTCATGAAGTAGGGAGGAAGAATATATTAGAAATGGAAGACAAACTGTAGGAGTGGATACTGTTATTTTAAAATGGAAAATATTTATATTTTTTAAAAAGATAAACTTCATCTCAGCAAAATAGAAATGGATCTATCCTTTATTTGAGGGATTTATAATAATAAAGTTTGTTATTTACCTCAATAAAATTACACAACAAATAAATCCAAATTTAATTTCTGATACTCCATGAGGAGTTGTTTTCATCAAAACAATCCTTGAGAAGGAAGGGTACTGGTGGGCATTTTCTCATCTCAGCTTTGTTATTTATTTCTACTTCCCCCTTGGTTCATAGAATACTCTCTACACTCAAATCTTAACACTCCTTTTGCATATACCCCCTTTAAAACAGGGTGAAGTATTCAGTCACTGAAAAGTTTTTTTTTTTTTTTCAAGGTGTTCCACGTGGGAGAGGTTTATTATGTGGCAGCGGCCTATACTTTTTTATTCGCATGTGAAATCTACTACTGGTATCAGTGATAGCAACCTACCATTGGTAGATTTCATATATTAATAAGCTGTGATTTATTCTTTTATATATTATAGATATTAAATATTTTTAATCATAATGAAATTTGGAATATTAACAGATAATGTATAAAAAAGTGAGTAAATCCATTCTTTCCACATAAAACTAAACCATATGATAGTCAGTAAAAGATCCATTATTATAGTTTAGGACGTTTCAAACTATATTACAAAGTTATGACCAGGCTCTGGTTGTTGCCAGGGAGAAGGCAGACTGCAGAAGGGACACAGCTTCTGTTACAGAACCCTGTTCTGGTTCCAGACATCCGGGCACCATCCCCACAAGAGCAGAGGTGTCCGCCCTGGAGCACTCTCACTGCCTGAGCTGGTAAGGGAGCCATCTTTGCTCTGGTATGCCCAGGCTCCATACTGCACTGGCACGAGTGTGGAAAACAGAAGCTACACAGCTTTGGGACAGACAGAAGCAACCTAGCTTCTGGGACAGACCCTGTTTCCAGCTCCAGACATCTGGGCACCTTCCCCTCCAGAGGAAAGGTGGCCAACTGGGAGGGCTCTGTCTGCCAGAGCAGGTGAGAGAGACATATTGTGTCCAGGGTCCCTCAGAGTCTAGCCTGTGCAAGTGAGTGTGCAAACTGCAGAGGCTACACATCTCCTGGGACAGGCCCCATTTTGGGCCTACATCTTCAGCAAGGAGGCAGATCTGAATGCTAGGCCTCTGTGCAACTTCCCTGAAAGAGGAGAGCTTCCCTGCAGAGAGTACTCTGACCACTGAGACTCAGGAGAGAGCTGGACTCCCAGGACTGCTGACAGAGGCTAACAAAATCACAGGAGGAACAAGCTCCAACCAGAGACAACTAAAACAACTAACTCCAGAGATTACCAGATAGCAAAAGGCAAACATAGGAATCTTAATATAGAAACGAAGACCACTCACCATCATCAGAACCCAGCACTCCCACCTCAGCCAGTCCTGGATACCCCAACACAACCGAAAAGCAAAACTCGGAATTAAAAGCATACCTCATGATGCTGGTAGACTACATTAAGAAGGGCATTAATAGCTCACTTAAAGAAATATGGGAGAACGCTGCTAAAGAGGTACAAGTCCTTAAAGAAATACAGGAGAACGCTGTTAAAGAGGTACAAGAACTTAAAGAAATACAGGAGAACACAACCAAACAGATGATGGAATTGAGCAAAACCATCCAAGACCTAAAAAGGGAAGTTGAAGCAATAAAGAAAACCCAAAGTGAGACAACTCTAGAGATAGAAACCCTAGGAAAGAAAACAGGAACCATAGATGTGAAAATCAGCAACAAAATACAAGAGATGGAGGAGAGAATCTCAGGTGGAGAAGATTCCATAG
>NC_034611.1:43550731-43580747 GCF_900095145.1 Mus pahari
CCAAACTTATGGGACACAATGAAGGCAGTCCTAAGAGGACTGAGTACCCTGAGTGCCTCCAAAAAGAAACTAGAGAGAGCATATACTAGCAACCTGTCAGCACATCTAGAAGCCCTAGAACTAAAGGAAGCAAATTCACCCAAGAGGAGAAGACAGCAGGTAATACTCAAACTCAGGACTGAAATAAACAAAATCGAAACCAAAAGAACTATTCAAAGAATCAACCAAACCAGGAGCTGGTTCTTTGAGAAAATCAACAAGATAAATAAACCCTTAGCCAGAGTAACTAGAGGGTACAGGGACAGTATTCTAATTAACAAAATCAGAAATGAGAAAAGGGAGACATAACAACAGATCCTGAGGAAATCCAAAACATCATCAGATCCTACTACAAAAGGCTGTACTCAACAAAACTGGAAAACCTAGATAAAATGGACAAATTCCTAGACAGATACCAGGTACTAAAGTTAAATCAGGATCAGATTAATGATCTAAACAGACCCATTTCCTCTAAAGAAATAGAAGCAGTCATCAATAGTCTCCCGCAAGCCATTGCTGTTCTGTTTATAATTTTTTTTCCCTGTGCCCATATCTTCGAGGCTTTTCCCCACTTTCTCCTCTATCAATTTCAGTGTCTCTGATTTTATGTGGAGGTCTTTTATCCACTTAGACTNGANCTTTGTACAAGGAGATAAGAATGGATCAGTTCTAATTCTTCTACATGATAACTGCCAGTTGTGCCAGCACCATTTGTTGAAAATGCTGTCTTTTTTTCCACTGGGTGGTTTTAGCTCCATTGTCAAAGAACACAGGGCCCCCAGTGGAGGAGCTAGAGAAAGTACCCAAGGAGCTGAAGGGGGCTGCAACCCTATAGGTGGAACAACAATATGAATAACCAGTACCCCCTGAACTAGTGTCTCTAGCTGCATATGTAGCAGAAGATGGCCTAGTCGGCCATCATTGGGAAGAGAGGCCACTTGGTTTTTCAAACTTTATATGACCCAGCACAGGGGAAGGCCTGGGCCAATAAGTGGGAGTGGGTGGGTAGGGGAGCAGGGGCGGGGTGAGAGTATAGGGAACTTTTGGGATAGCATTTGAAATGTAAATGAAGAAAATATCTAATAAAAATATAAAATAATTATAAAAGACAAAAAAATTTGGCTTTGTTGGACTAATTATGTTTCATTGACTTCCTGTAGCTGATCAATCCAGATGTAGAATTCTCAGCTCCTCCATTACCATGTGTACCTTAGACTTAACTTTGATTGTTATTCATAGCCTGAATACAGTGAGAGCTAATGAATGTATACATACCATATTTGCCTCTATAAGACTGTATTATCCCACTCAGGATATGTTGTTTTCCCCCTAGCTCCATCCATTCTTTTATTTATGAATTTCATTTTTTAACTAATTAATTAATTGTTTTATACTCCATATTTTATTACCCCCTTATCCACCCTCCAAATATTCCACATCCCATACCACCTCCCCACCTCCCTGTCTCCATGTAGATGTCCCCACCCCCAACCAACCTGACCTCTAAACTCCCTGGGGCCTCCAGTCTCTTGAGGGGTAGGTACATCATCTCTGAATGAGCAGAGAACGGGCCATCCTCTACTGTATATGTGTTGGAGGCAGCAGATATCAATTTCAGACTTTGTTCTGTCCTTTCCTCATCTCAGTTCTGGTGTATAGGTGTAGGCCCTCAAACACCACTGGAGAAGAGGTAAAACTCAGCACCACACCTCGCCTTGCTCTCAATTTTTGTTTAAATGCTTTGATTTCCCTTTAATGAGGTTTTTGTTGTTGTCTAGTGGCTTGCTGTGAACCATCTTTTTTATGTTGAGGTTTGTCTCTTGCATTCCTAGACTCTTCAGGACTTTCTTCAGAAAGAAGTGTTGCATTTCTTTCCCAAAGGCTTTTTCTATACCTCACGAGATAATCATGTATTTTTTCGGTCTTTTGATTTGTTTATATGATGCATTGCATTTATAGATGTATATATGGTTAAGAACCCTGCATCTCTAAGATGAAGTTTACTTATCATGATAGATGATCTTTGTCTTGTCTTGGTGGGTTCAGTTGGCAAGTATTTTATTGAGAAATTTTGTATCTTTGTTCATAAGGGGGGTCTGTAATCTTTTTTTATTTTTTATTTTATTTCTGCTGGTTCTTTACGCAGTTTAAGACTCAGAGTAACCATGTCCTCATAACAAAAATTGGGCAATGTTCCTTCTTTTACTATTTTTGTGCAATAATATGGGGAATACTGTCATTTATTCTTTTTTTTAATGTACTACAATTCTGCCACAAATTTATCTGATTATTTTTTGCTTGGAAGACTTTGATTACTTCTACTTCACCAGCTCTGCTTAAAGGGCTTCTCTGATCCTCATTTAATTTGGGGTTGTGGATTGAAAACACTATCTCTTTCTCTTACCCTTTCCAATTTGATCGAGTACAGTATTTTTTCAAGTAGATCCTTATGAATCATAGGCTTATAATTCTCTGAATTTCTTTAGCATCTCTTATTCTGCCTCCTTTTCATCTCTTATGTGATAATTCGGGTTTTCTATATGGTTTTTAGGTAATTTGGCTAAGGGTTTATAATTCTATCAGTTTTATCAGAAATGAATTTTTGTTTCCTTGATTCTTTGTGTTATTTTATTTGTGCCAATTTTATGTATTTCTGCCCTCAGCTTGATTATTTCTTGCTATCTGATTTTTACCTTTGGGTGTTATTTATTCATTTATTCTTTGTATTCTAGAGCTTTTCAGTATAGTATTCACTCAGTTTGAAGATTCTCTCTCTCTCTCTCTCTCTCTCTCTCTCTCTCTCTCTCTCTCTCTCTGTATGCTTGTTTTTTATTTGTTCTTTTTTTCAATGTAGGGACTTACTTCCATGAATTTGCCTCTTAGAACAGCCTTTATTTAATATGCTGGGTTTTCATTTTCATTCAATTCTAAAAAGCTTTAATTCCTTTTTACATTTTGTCTTGACCAACTTTTCATTCAGATGTCACCGGTTTGCCATGAAGTTGAATTGGGGTGTGAGACTGAAGACTTTGAATGGGAGGACAAGAAGGGAGTAAGACTGGTTACCTGCTTCCCTGATTTCAAGCTTCTGGAACTCCATTATTTAAAGTTGAGGCAAATGCATAGGATATTGGAAGAAAACTGAGTGTGCAGAGATGTAGGGTTCACAGGGAATGAACAGAGTGCTTTGTTCTTTACATTGGTTCTAATGATTCAAATTCAAGTCCTCCTGCTTTTCCATGGAGCCAACTGTCTCACCCTGGACAGCCTTCTTTTTAAAAACAGTGCTGTACTCTGACATCTTTATCAATTATTTATTCATCTTCATTATATTCATGTTCATCACCATGACCTTACCTTATTATAGGAAAGAAAATGTCTTTACATTATTGTAAGAAAGAAAATGTTGTCTTATGTTAATACTGTAATGCACAGCCTCTCTACGAATGAAATATAGAAAAGATTTTTTGTTGTTTAAAAAAAATTATATTATACCAGATAGAGCCACCTTAGTGTAAAGTGGTTTTGTTTGACCTAAGAATTATTATCTATGACACAGACAAACGAAGCTGAAAGAATTGACTAAAAATTGCATTTATATAAAGATAATGTGATAACATTGTAAACCACAAGATTTTTACTGGAAATACCTTGTTATGGTGTGACTCAGCCCTAGTACACACATTTTATCCAAGAGCTTTCTGTTTACTGTAAGCAATTAATTGTGGCATTAGCTCAGTCCTACCACACACCTGGAACCCAAGAGCTTTCTATAAAGAAGAGCTAAATAAAGTCAAAATAGGTCAAGAATAGGGGCAAGCAATCAGCTGACATGACATGAACATAAGAAAACCCAGGAAAGAGAAAGAAGGGTCTTTGAGCAGGGTATTTAAGACAGTGTAGAGGAGTTTCTCAGTTAGGGTTTCCATTGCTATGAAGAGACACCATGACCAAGGCAACTCTTATAAAGGCAAACATTGTATTGGGGCTGGCTTACAGTTTCAGAGGTTCAGTTAATTATCATCAAATCAGCAAGTATGGCAGCATGCAGGCAGACATAGAAGAGGAGCTGAGAGTTCTGCATCTTGGTTTAAAGGCAACCACCATAATCTGGCCTCCTCGGGAAGCTAAAAAGAAGGTCTCTTCTGCAATGGGTGGAGCCTGCGTATAGGAAACTTCCAAAGCCCACCCTCACAGTGACACATATTCTCCAACAAGGCCACAATTCCTAACAGTACCACTCTTTATGTGTCAAGCACATTCAAACCACCCCAAGGAGCTTCATTCTTTTCTTTCTTTCAGCATATCCATGGAATAGGAAGGTCAACAGGGTTCTTTCTCTGCATCTCTGAGCTGGCAGACTTGCACCCTAGCATCTGGCTCCAGAGTCTTCACTGGTAAATCAAACATTTGAGACAGAGTCTTTCCTAAACAGATGCAGAGAACCACAGCCAAACATTATACAGAGCTCTGGATGTTTTGTAGAATATTTGAGGAAAGGATTGAGAGATTCTGTTGGAAAAGGATCTTCCCAAGAAGACCAACAGAGTCAACTAAACTGGATCCATTGGGCTCCCAGGAACTGAAACACCAAGCAAAGGGCATACATGTGTTGAACCTAGCCCCAGTACATATATGTAGCAGATGTGTAGCTTTGTCTTCATTCAGGTCTCTAAAAATCTGGAGTAGGAGCTTTCTCTGACTCTTTCATCTGACTGAGAATCTTGGTCCCTATACTGGACTGCCTTGTCTAACTGATAAGATGTGCCTAGTCCTGCAGTGACTTGATGTGACAGGTTGGGTTGGTACATATGTAGGCCTCTCTTTCCCAGGGGAGAAGGGGACGGGATTCAAGAAGGGGCTATATGAGGGAGGACTAGGACAAGGGAGTTGTGATTGGGATGTAAATTGAATGACTGACTGACTGAATGAATGAATGAATGAATGAAAAAATTAAACAAAAATAAGTTAATAAATAAATAAATCGTAAAAAGAATAAAATGCAAACAGTCACCTATTCCCACAGAATTATTAATTTTTCTTGATCTATGTATAAGGGTTTATGGTCACTGTGTTTTTTAGCACTAGGATTTTGTGTGGTTACAGTTTGCCTAAATCTAATATTGGAATCATTGAGTCCCTCTAAGCAACAGCCCATTGGGTCAGGCAAACATGTTCCCATTTTGTCATCTAATTCCTCTGGTTCTTACAATCTTTCTGCTTCATTTTATTCAATGACCTCTTAAATTTTAATGGAAAGGTGTGTGATATAAATGTGCTACTTAGAGATGAACATCCTACATCAAGAGACCTGCAAAAATGGATTACAGAGGTTATAATACCTGCACAGAATTCATGAAAATAAAAAATGAAGTATATAGTACATTGTCATTTGAAGTTAAAACAAACTATACATGCTTTTTTATTTTTCTCTTTTTGAATTTAACTAGACTTAAAAAAAACTTCAAGGAAGTTGCAAATAAGTGCACTGAGGAATCCCCTCCCCCCTTTTTATTAGATGATTTCCTTATTTACATTTCAAATGCTATCCCCTTTCCTAGTTTCTTCCCAAAAATCCCCTATCCCTATCCTCCTCACCCTGCTCCCCAACCCACCCACTCCCACTTCCTGGGCCTGGTATTCCCTTATATTGGGGCATAGAATCTTGGGAAGACCAAGGGCCTCTCCTCCCATTGATGGCCAACTAGGACATCCTCTGCTACATATGCAGCTAGACAAGTGAGTCCCACCATGTGTATTCTTTGATTGGTGGTTTAGTCCCAGGGAGCTCTGGGGGTACTGGTTAGTTCATATTGTTGTTCCTGCAATAGGGCTACAGAACCCTTCAGCTCCATGGGTACATTCTCTAGATCCTTCATTGGCGACCCTGTGCACCATCCACTGGATGACTGTGAGCATCCACTTCTGTATATGTCATGAACTAGCAGAGCCTCTCAGGAGGCAGCTATATCAGGTGCCTATCAGTAAAATCTTGTTGGCATCTGCAATAGTGTCTAGGTTTGGTGGTTGTTTATGGGATGGAGCTACAGGTGGGACAGACTCTGGATGGTCTTTCCTTCAGTTTCTGCTCCTAAATTTGTCTCTGTAGCTCTTTCCATGGGTATTTTGCTCCCTCATATAAAAAGGATCAAAGTATCCACACTTTGGTCTTCCTTCTTGAGTTTCATGTGTTTTGCAAATTGAATCTTGGGTATTCTGAGTTTCTGGGTTAATATCCACTTATCAGTGAGTGCACATCATTTCTGTTCTTTTGTGATTGGGTTACAACACTCAGAATGATATCCTTGAGATCCATTCATTTGCCTAAGAATTTCATAAATTCATTGTTTTTAATAGCTGAGTAGTACTCCATTGTGTAAATGTACCACATTGTCTGTATCCATTCCTCTGTTAAGGGACATCTGGGTTCTTTCCAGCTTCTGGCTATTATGAATAAAGCTGCTATGAACATAGTGGAGCATGTGTCCTTATTACACGTTGGAGCATCTTCTGGGTGTATGCCAAGGAGTGGTATTGCTGGATTATCAGATAGTATTATGTCCAATTTTTGAGGAACCTCCAAACTGATTTCCAGAGTGGTTGTACCAGCTTGCAATCACACCAGCAATGGAGGAGTGTTCCTTTTCTCCACATCCTTGCCAGCATCTGCTGTCACCTGAATTTTTGATCCATTCTGACTTTTGTGATATGGAATCTCAGGGTTGCTTTGATATAATTTCTCTGATGATTAAGGATATTGAAATTTTTTTAGGTGCTTCACAGCCTTGGTATTCCTCCATTAAGGATTCTGTTTAGTTCTGTACCCCATTTTTTTTAGTAGGGTTATTTGGTTTTCTGGACTCCAATTTCTTGAGATCTTTATATATTGGATATTAGCCCCCTATCAGATTTAGGATTGGTAAAAATATTTTCCCAATCTGTTGTTTGCTGTGTTGTCTTATTGATTGACTGTGTCCTTCGCCTTATGGAAGCTTTACAATTTTATGATGTCCCATTTGTCAATTCTTGATCTTATAGCATAAGCCATTGCTGTTCTGTTCAGGAATTTTTCCCCTGTGCTCACATCTTCAAGGCTCTTTCCCTCTATAAGTATCAGTGTCTCTAGTTTTATGGGGATGTCTTTGATCCACTTAGATTTGAGCTTTCTACAAGGAGATAAGAATGGATCCATCCACATTCTTCTGCATTCTTACCTGCCAGTTGTGCCAGCATCATTTGTTGAAATTTTCCACTGAACGGTTTTAGATCTGTTGTCAAAGATCAAGTGACTAGAGGTATGTGGGTTTATTTCTGGGTCCTCAATTCTGTTCTATTAATCTACATGTCTGTTGCTGTACCAGTACCATGAAGTTTTTTTCACAATTGCTCTGTAGTACATCTTAAGGTCAGGGATGGTATTCTACCAGACGTTCGTTTAATGAAGGGAATAGTTTTTTGATTTTTCTTATTCCAGATGAATTTGCAAATTGCCCTTTCTTTCTTTTACTTTTTCTTTTTTAACATTTTTATTAGATATTTTCTTCATTTACATTTCAAATCCTATCCCAAAAGTCCCCTATACTGTCCCCCCCACCCTGCTCCCCAACCCACCCACTCCCACTTCTTGGCCCTGGTGTTCCCCTTTAATGGAACATATAAAGTTTACAAGACCAAGGGGCCTCTCTTCCCAGTGATGGCTGACTAGGCCATCTTCTGCTACATATGCAGCTAGAGGCACAAGCTCTGGCAGTACTGGTTAGTTCATATTGTTGTTCCTCCTATAGTGTTGTAAACTCCTTCAGCTAATTGAGTAATCTCCCTAGCTCCTCCATTGGAAGCCCTGTGTTCCATCCTATAGATGACTGTGAGTAACCACTTCTGTATTTGTCAGGCACTGGCCTAGCCTCACACAAGACAGCTATATCAGGTTCCTTTCAGCAAAATCTTTCTGTAATATGCAACAGTCTCTGCGTTTGGTGGCTGATTATGGGATAAATCCCTGGATAGGGCAATCTCTGAATGTTCTATACTTCCATCTCAGTTCCAAAGTTTGTCTCTGTAACTCCTTCCATGGACATTTTGGAGTTACAGAGACAAAGTTTGGAGCTGAGATGGAAGGATGGAACATCCAAATTGCCCTTTCTAACTATTTGAAGAATTGAGTTGGAATTTTGATGGGGATTGCACTGAATCTGTAGATTGTTTTTGGCAAGATAGCCATTTTTACTGTATCAATCCTGTCAACCCATGAGCATGGGAGATCTTTCCATCTTCTGAGATCTTCTTTGATTTCTTTTTCAGAAATTTCAAGTTCTTATCATATAGAACTTTCTCTTCCTTAGTTAGATTCACACCAAGGTATTTTACAATATTTGTGACTATTTTGAAGGGTGTTGTTTCCCTAATTTATTACTCAGCTTTTGTATGCATAAAGGCCACTGATTTGTTTGAATTAATTTTATATCCAGCTACTTCACTGAAGTTGTTTATCAGGTCTAAGAGTTCTCTAGTGGAATTTTTCAGCTCACTTATATATACCATCATATCATCTGCAAATAGAAATATTTTAACTTCTTCCTTTCTAGTTTGTATCCATTTTATCTCCTTTGGTTGTCTAATTGCTCTGGCTAGTATTATATTGAATAGTTAGGAAGAAAGTGGGCAGCCTTGTGTAGTTCCTGATTTTTGTGTGATTGCTTCACGTTTCTCTCCATTTAGGTTGATGTTGGCTACTGGTTTGATATATATTGATTTTATTATATTTAGGTATGAGCCTTGAATTCCTCATCTATCAAAAACTTTTTATCATGAATGGTTGTTGGATTTTGTCAAATGCTTTCACAACATCTAATGATATGATCATGTGGATTTTGTCTTTGAGTTAGGTTATATAGTGGATTACGTTGATGGATTTCCGTATATGGAACAATCCCTGCATCCCTGGGATGAAGCCTACTTGATCATGATGGATGATAGCTGCAATATATTCTTGGATTTGGTTTGTGAGAGTCTTATTGAATATATTTGCATTGATATTCATAAGCGAAATTGGTCTGAGTTCTCTTTCTTTGTTGGGTCTTTGAGTGGTTTAGATGTCAGAGTAATTGTGGCTTCATAGAACAAATCAGATAGAGTACCTTCTGTTTCTATTTTGTGGAATAGTTTGAGGAGAATTGGAATTATTTGAAGTCTGATAGAACTCTGCACTAAACCCATCTGATCCTGGTTTTTTGGTTTTTTTTTTCTATACCTTTAGAGGAAATGGAACTGTTTAGATCATTAGTGTGATCCTGATTTAACTTTGGTACCTTTTACCTTATAGAAAATTGTCCATTTCATCCAGATTTTCCAGTTTTGTTGAGCACAGGTTTCTGTAGTAGGATCTGATGATGTTTTGGGTTTCCTCAGTTTCTGTGATTTCTCCCTTTTCATTTCTGATTTTGTTAATTAGGATACTGCCCTGTGCCCTCTAGTTAGTCCTACTAAGGGTTTCTTTATCTTGTTGATTTTCTCAAAGAGCCAGCTCCTGGTTTGGTTGATTCCTTGTATAGTTCTTTTTGTTTCCACTCTGTTGATTCCAGCCCTGAGTTTGATTATTTCCTGCCATCTCCTCCTCTTGGGTGAATTCTCTTCCTTTCTTTCTAAAGCATTTAGTGTGCTGTCAAGCTGTTAGTGTATGCTTTTTCCAGATTCTTGTTAGAGGCACTCACAGCTATGAGTTTTCCTCTTAGGACTGCTTTCATTGTGTCCCATAAGTTTGGGTAGGCTGTGGCTTCATTTTTTTTAAACTCTTAAAAGTCTTTAGTTTCTTTCTTTCTTTATTTCTTGACCAAGGTATCATTGAGTAGAGTGTTGTTCAGCGTTCATGGAAAATGTTGGCTTTCTATTACTTATGTTGCTATTGAAGATCAGCCTTAGTCCATGGTGATCTGATAGAATGCATAGGATTTCAATATTTTTATATCTGTTGAGGCCTGTTTTGTGACCAAGTATATGGTCAGTTTTGGAGAAGGTACTATGAGGTGCTGAGAAGAAGGTATATCCATTTGTTTTAGGATAAAATGTTCTATAGATATCTTTTAAATCCATTTGGTTACTAATGTCTGTTAGTTTCACTGTGTTTCTGTTTAGTTTCTGCTTCTAGGACCTGCCCCTTGATGAGAGTGTTGTGTTGAAGTCTCCCAATATTATTGTGTGTGTTGCAATGTGTACTTTTAGCTTTACTAAAGTTTATTTAATGAATGTGGATGCCCTTGCATTTGGAACATAGATGTTCAGAATTGAGAGTTCATCTTGGTAGATTTTACTGTTGATGAGTATGAAATGCCCCTCCTTGTCTTTTTTGATGACTTTGGGTTCGAAGTTGTTTTTCTGTTTCTTTGGACCATTTCCTTAGAAAATTGTTTTCCAGCCTTTTACTCTGAAGTAGTGTCAATCTTTGTCCTTGAGGTGGGCTTCCTATATGTAGAAAAATATTTTTTCCTGTTTATTGTAGCAAGTCTGTTAGTCTATATCTTTTAATTGGGGAATTTAGTCCATTGATATTAAGAGATATTAAGGAAAAGTAATTGTTGCTTTCTATTTTTTTTTGTTGTTGTTGTTGTTGTTAGAGTTGGGATTCTATTCTTATGTCTATCTTCTTTTAGGTTTGTTGAAGGATTACTTTTTTTGCTTTTTCCAGGGCATAGATTCCCTCCTTGTGTTGGAATTTTTCCTTTATTATCCCTGAAGTTCTGGATTCTTGGAAAGGTGAATTTGGTTTTGTCATAGAATACTTTGGTTTTTCCATATATGGTAATTGAGAGTTTTGCTGGTTATAGTACACTACTTCAGAAGAAAAGGCTGGTAAATTGCTTATGTTTGCCTTTCATCATCTTATAATCTCTGGTGTTAGATGTTCTACCTCTTTCTGCCTGGAACTTGTTCCTCCTTTGAGTCTGTTAACCTGTGTCAGCACTCCTGGGAGACCAGCTCTCTCCTGGCAAGACCAGTGCACAGAGGGTTTTGGAAGAGCCCCACCTCCTGGCTGCAGATGTAGGTCCAGAGGACCCTGTCTGAGGAGCTGTGTTTCCTGTGCTCTCCTGAGACTACCCACCTTAGAGAGACACTGGAGAGAAAATGGAAATCTAACCTGAATCCTGGAAGTAAGAGCACATCCTGGAGACAAGCTTTCCCCTGGCAGGGAAGGTGCACAGAGGACTGAGGATCAACTCCACCTCTTGCCTGAGGATGAAGTTCCTTAGGGACTTTTTCCCAGAAGCTCTGTTGCTTCTGTGGCCTCTGCTGTCCTGGGCACACCCACCTCAGAGAGACACAGGAGAGAAAATTGTGATCTTATCAGAGTCCAGGGGTCAGAGCACTCTTGAGGTATCCCTTTAACCATTCATTTTATCTGCACCGTTTTTACATTATGAAGTTTTATGACATCAACACCTTATATCTGACTTTGTATCTGCATCCATGATTCTTCAGATTTCACTGTTAATATATGTACATGTCTGTGTAAACATTTGTAATGTTAGTTCATGTAAACCTCTGTAATTATAATCCCTGTCACAATATGTATCTGTGCCATAGATGTTATCATAAATTATTCTACTTACCCTATATTAGTGATGTAAAATTTTGTTCTTGTTACCTGAAAATTAGAAATTGGCATTATCATCTGTATTTACATTATTTTAAAGAGTTTTCTTTTAAAAATATGATTTAATAATGTATGACCTTTACAAATATTTTAGAGGTTGTTTGTTTCTTTATGTGTGTGGGTGTTTTGTCTACATGTATGCTTGTATGTCAAGAATTTCCTGATGAATCCAAAAGATAGCATCAGATTCTCTGGGTCTAAATTTATTACTGTTTTGTCAGATTCTTTAATTCTTCCAGATAAAAGTGTGTGTGTGTGTGTGTGTGTGTGTGTGTGTATGTATGTGTGATTCAATTCAATGGACTTACAGATTATGTTCTCATCATCTAAGTTTAAATTTCAACATAAGCATACATTTCATTTTTCTTAGATGATAAATGGCCAAGTTATTATGGCTAGCATTTATGTTAATTAATTTCACTCACCAGCAGCAAATAGTATCTTTATAATAAATAAATACATAATAAATAAAAAATATTGAATATATTCTTAAATAACTTTTTGCAGGAAATGAATACAATTGGACATAATAATTTTAACTGAAATATTTAAAATTATAGAAGACAAATCACTCATTTATTTTCTATATGAGAAACACGTTTAAAACATATTGATGTTTTTGTATGTGCATATGTGTCTTTATATGCTCATATGCATGTCTATAGATAATTAAACTAGGAAGGGTATTATTAGAAAACTTCAAAAGAGAAAAAATCTTTAGGGTGGAGCGAGAGGAAAAATAAAGAAAGTTCAGTATATGAAACTTAAATCAAGCTTATCATATGTGGTATAAAGAGAACCAGTGGGAAGGAAAATGGAGGAATGCGGGAAGGAAAATATAAGTAAGAGTAAAATATAAGAACAACATTAAATTTCATAATGAAGTATCTTATTCTTTTTGATAACTTATAACTTATTGGCTTGGAATTATGTTTTCCAGCATTTCCTGGGTTTTGTTAAACCCTTTAGGATGGAACTTTCTGTCTAGCAATTCCAAGTTCTAGATTTGTAGATAGATATTGCTGAAATTTGGTTTTTATCATAGAATACCTTCTTTCTCCATTTATTGTGATTGAAAGTATTGCTGGGTAGAATAGTACAGGCTGCCATCTCTGGATTCTTACAGTCTGTAGAATATCTCTCCAGCCTTCTCTGGGACTAGTTTTCCATTGAGAAGTCAGATGTAGCTGTAGTAGGTCTGCCTTTATATGTTACTTGGCAATTTTACCTTGGAGCTTATAATGTTCTTTCTCTCTTCTGTATCTTTGGTGTTATTATTATGTTCCTTGAAGACTTTCTGGCCTAGTATATTTGCCGTTCTGTGTGCTTTTTGTAATGTGATAGGTATCGTTTTCAGGTTAAGGAAATTTTCCTTTTTGCTGACATATTTTATGTGCTGTTGGCTTGGGTTTCTTCTCCTTCCTGTATTATTCTTGGAATTGACTTATTAATAGTGTTTCAGATTTCCTGGATGTTTTGTGGCAGAGAATTTTAAAATTTAATATTTTTTCACCTGAGGTGTGCACTTCTGTTTTCTATTGTATCCCCAGTGACTGAGATTCTCTCTTCTGCCTCATGTGTTATGTTGGTGAGTCTTCCTTCTGAGGTCCTTGTTTGAGTTTATTAATCTTTTCTTTCCTGTTTTTTCTCAGTTTGGCATTTTTAATGAACTCTATTTCCATTTGTCTTTGTGTGTGCACACACATGTGTGTATGTGTGTGAGTGTATATGCATGCATGTATGTATGTATGTATGTATGTATGTATGTATGTATGTATGTATGTTTCTTTAAGGGATTTATTCATTTCTTCTTTAAAATCTTCTATCATAGTCATCTATTTAAGTTCTTTTTCTTGTCCTTCAGCTAGGGTTGCTGGACTCAAATGAGACATATTATCCTGAATGCTGTTGATTGTAGCTAGGCATATGGGCTTGGAAAGATTTTCAATATAGTACTGATATCTGGTCTTGTCTTTATTGAGTAGTATTTTCAATTGATTTCTGTTGTCCCCTTTCATTCTTTTGAGATTGTGGTGGCTATGTGTTGCTTGATAGGAAATTCTTCTGGTATCTTGGTAAATGCGGCTCCTGGGGGTTTCAGGAACATGTACTTCTATGGACTGGGAGCTGACACTTAGGAATGGGAATAGAATAGGGCACGTTTCTGATAGGGTACAAAAGGAGGAAACGAAAGCATTCCAACAAGATCTATTTATTCCCCTGGGAATGGAGTCAGAGAGTAAAAAGGCTGGGTCACTAGAAGTATTCCACAGAGTTGGGAATGAGACCGGGGCATTAGACTTGGAGGAATGGAGGGAGAGGTGAGGATCTCCAGCCAGTTTAATGACTTTGCTGGCTGGAGTAGTCTGTTGTGTTCCAGAGAATGCTTTATGGAGTTCAGGACTGGGTTTTAACAATTAATGGGGAAGTTTAGAGGGTAGATCTGTATGATCCACTGGGGCTGTGATCATGGGAGAGAAGTAGACTAAATAAAGCATGTGCTGTACTACAGAACAGGGGATAACACTGGATAATTAGTGTTTGAGGAGCTGAGGGGGAGTTGAAGATCTGCAGTTAGCCTACTTGCATCTCTTGCTGAATGCTGTTCTTCAACTTTTACCACATAAACTTTTCATTAAGTTCACAAATTTCTTGTGACAAAGTTGCAGCAAATTCTATATGTTTTATTTTACTTAGAGATATTATTCAATTACAGACATAATAAACGAGATTATATTTTACTTATAGAAGAGGATAGTTCTTTAACTCTATTGAAAATATAAATCTGTTAAATAACTGTATATTTGTTAGATATATAAGTTTGTCAGTAAGTTTTTAGTTTATATTTTAACTCAATATTTAGTATTTTGATTAATATATTCCCAAGAATAGTAGTTTTTCTTTGCTGGTGCTATTTAGGATAATGTTGCATTTTTACTCTTATTATTCATAGGATTTTATGACATATTGAAATATAATTAAGTTTATATTTATTCTTGGCTCATAATACTTTTTTTTTTTTACTTCCCACAACCCAGCCTAATTTTTGGCCAACTATTGTTTGATTTTTTTTTTTTTTAATTTAAAACGTGAGCTGTTTACACTTGTAGCCACGTACTTTCTGGAAAAAAAAAAACTGCACTGTGATAATTCATCTTTTAATTTTTCTTTTAAGTACTAATTTTAATGTTTGGTACAATCAAGATCATAAACTAACAAAACATCACCGATTTTTCACCTAAATTAAATAATTATTTAAAAAAAGAGCATGAGAAATATCCTCACAATTACAAAACTGAGACTGGTGTAGTGGTTGTTCTCATACCAGTTCTTGTAATTCTGAGTCTTATATATTACCATGAGTTTGAGGCCAATCTAAGCTTCATAGTAATTTCCAGGCTCATCTAGTCTAAAAAAGTATGACTCAGTAAATAAATAAGTAAATAAATAAATAAATAAATAAATAAATCGATCCTACAAAGACAAAAATAAAATAGAATATATACCACTGAGAAGTGAAACTCGGTAGGGATATCTAATCCGTTTTCATTAAGAGGTAAATGAATCAGAATCAGGAAGTCTCAAACCCACAAGTACTGAAAGTAAATGTTATGTATGGTACAAGGAATGTTCGGGGACAATTTGAGGAGCTCATGCAAGACCTAGATGAGCAACACAAAGGGAAGGCCAGCAAACCAAGCTCATGTTTACTCTGGTGTGACAACACTCATCTTTGGGGACTGACCCAGTTTGCTCTCTAATGATAGTGCCCATTTCATGGGGACTGACTCAGTCACTCCTGAAGTTGAAAAAAGCAGCAAAGGAGGGGGAAGCAGGTCTGGAGGGGTGTTGATAAAGCAAGGAAAGAAATCACACATCATAGTAGCCATTAAAGATTCTTCAAGATCTTATTGATAAATTGTGGTCCTAATACCACTAGGAGTTTTCAAGTTCTTTAGGATAACTATTATACATATGATGTATTTATACATTAATATTACTTTAAATATTAATGAGATAACAAAGGTTTGTTTTTTTTTTATTCTGTTTGAAACTTATGAAATCTATCCACCTTAAACTTTAGGTAAACAATAAAAAACATAGACTGATTATAAGCACAATAGGTCTCCAGAGCACATTCATCTCACATAACAAATACTTAACTCACCTGAACAGAAGCTACTAATTTCTTCCATCACTTAGTTCCTGGAGGGCATTCTAATCTCTGATTCTATGAGTTTGATCATATCAGAGACCTCATGAAGATGGAATCAAGTGACTTCACCCATTCTGTAATGCCAACATTTAATTTTGCATGCTTTCTTCCAAATTCATGAATACTACTGCATTTTCTACTTTAAAAGTTCATTGTTTTCTTATCTAAAGTTATTTTTATTGTTGGTTCCTCATTATTACTAGATTTCTCCAAATTAAAGAATAATCAGTCCTCACCTAAATTCTGAAGGCACATGTATTTCAGCAACTTGGTTTTGGTGTCAACTGCCACATTTTGTTAAAATTTCTGGACAAACTAACATAGTTTTAAAGTTTATTAGAGTCATGAATTTATCCCATTTCCTGCACCTTTCTGTGAAACATCATTGCTCCAAGGAACCACTGGATTCCCAAAGTGAGATATGAGTAGGAGAGAAGTTATTTACTCCTGAGATTATCAGGCCTACTAATGATGTTTATTGTCCAATATGTCTCTCCAACAAAGAGATCACAGATGACTAACCTGCCTGTGGCTCCAATTGACTTGCCATAGGGGACATTCGGAATAACATTTGAAATGTAAATGAAGAAAATATCTAATAAAATAATTAAAAAAAACAGTGAAAACAATTCAAGCCAATAAAGAATCTTTGCTATTCTGATCTGAGATCACTATTTCTCTCAAAATTAAGGCTCAGTTCGCTTTGTTATTTGGTTCAATTTCAATGCACTCAATGGTGAGATTTTTTAATTTAATTTTATTTGTAATTAATTTTTTACACTCCATATTCCATTCCCCGCCTGGCCCCTCCCAGCCTCCAACTGTTCCACATCCCACACCTCCTACCCCAATACCCCGTCTCCACATGGATGCCCCCACCTTCCACCCCATCGGATCTCTAAACTCCCTGGGGTCAATGGTGGGTTTTGATACTTTTTGAAGTTCTAAATTTGTTTCTTGAAAGTGCTATTAAAAAGTCTTTTTGTACTCTTATTCCAGAAAGGATTGCCTGCTTGATATCGATCTCTACCTCTATCTCTATCTCTATCTCTATATCTATCTCTATCTCTATATCTATATCTATCTATATGGTATGTCTAATACATATTTATCAAACAGATTACTGAATGACTAAGCATATAAATCAATATACTACAACACCATTATAATGAGCTTTCTAATTATATCTGAAGATAGTGGGAAATTTTGGTTTAGAATTTCAAAGGTATTTAATGATTGATTGATTGACTGATTGTACATGTGGGGAAAGGGGCTTACATGCCACAGAAGGTGTGTTGAAATTAAAATGTAGCTTTGTTCAGTCATTTATTTATACACTTTTAAATGCTTTCTGCAGATCAGACCTGAACAGGAAATGCCTTTGTCCACTGAGCCTTCTTGTAAATCTCTCAAAGATATTTTGTGTTTAGAGCTGATGGGTAGTATGGGATATAGAGAATAGATGGTTCAGACAAGAATCTCCTACAACATAATAAGCTATAATAGGACTAGGTACATACCATTACATCAAGGCTGGACAAGGCAGCCCAGTAGGAGAAAAGCTGTCTCAAGAGTAGGTAAAAGAGTCACGAATGGGTCCTGCTTCAACTGTTAGTATTTCTCCCAGAACGCCAAGCTTCTCATCCAGAACATATTGCAGAGGACTCAGGTCAAAAACCAGACCAACTTCTTGACTCTCCTCATGGTGTATTCAATTTGCATTCCCTGGCTCACAATAGCTAAATTTCTGACATTAGATTTGATGTCACCAGATTGCTCTATCGCTGTGTAAGTACCAATGGAAAAACAAAGAGATACATTTTGAGAGCTCTAAGGAATTATTTTGTTGAAAGTACCTTCTCATTTCCTAGCTAAAGCTATGAGGTGACTTTAGTGGAAGCCTCTCCAGCTGCCTCATTCACAGTCTTTCCTTTTCCTCTCCAAAAATTACTAAACAGCAGTGTTTTTCTTTTCTTTCCACCGTGTCTTGTTTTTCTTTCAGATTTCACCTAAGTCTTAACCATTGAGTGAATCCTTTTCCCAACTAGGGAAAATTTCATGAGCTAAGTCACTTTGGCTCAGAAGAAATCAAGATAACCTTATGTTAAGACAAATGCCTAGCTTTCTGTCTTTGATCTAGGAACTCACACCATAGGGCTTTTATACTAAGTGTTTCATCTTCATGCCACATAATTTTGTTTCTGGAAAAAAATTGCTAACTGTTATACTATGTACTTCCTGGAATTCCTCTTTTCACAATTTTTAATGTATTTTTAGGGAAATAAACAAATTGAGCAGATGTGTGCAGAGATTATTTTTCCACATTGCAAAACATTAAAGCATTTTAAGCATTTCCCATCTCTCTCTGAATAGTACCTCTACCCTTCCATCTGTGTAGTCCGATGGCCTCCCTAGAAGACCTGCTTTTCCTGAGGGGCAGGGAGGGGGGCTGGACCTAGAGGAGAGAAAAGGTGGAAGGAAGAGCCTTGGGGGTGGGGAGGGAAGGGAGAGTAACCTGTGCTAGGTATGTAATATATGAGAGAGAAATGAAAATCATGAATTATTTAATTAAAAGCATAAAACTATAAAACCCTTTGTAGAAGATATAAAATCTTTGGGACATAAGAAAAGCAGGGAACATATTCTTAGCTGTATATAAAAGGTGTAAGAGAAAGCAGGAAATTTTTAATTGATTGTTATTTATTTATTACACTCCTAATTTTATTTCCTGGTCTACCCCCCCTACTATTGCATATCCTATACCTCCTCCCCAGCCCCTGTCTCCACAAGGATATCTCCAGCCCCCCATGCCTCACCTCACCTGACCTCTAAACTCCCTGGGTCTTCCAGTCTCTTGAGGGTTAGCTGCATCATCCATAATTGAACTCACACCAAAAGCAAGAAATTTTATAAACTTACCTCAGAAGGTTTTACTAAAGTGAATTTGTTAAAACCTTCAGGCAGTGGTTCTCAACCTTCCTAATGATCTTAGCTTTTAACACATTTCCTCATGTTGTGGTGACACCCAACCATAAAATTTCTTTTATTGCTGCTTAGTAACTGTAATTGTTACTGAGTGGTGTCACAGTTCTTCAAACAATCTATAGTATGTGTTTTCAGATGGGGATGACCCACAGTTTGAGGACCACTGCCTTAAGGAGATACCTAAAGAGATTACAAACTTGAAGAAAATGTTTGCAACACACATTTTAAAGTGGGATTATAACATGTGTACAAATAAATTTCAAAGCTTAGCATTAAAAATTCCAATTAAATAATGAACAAAATATTATATAGCAGGGTGTTTTAATAATTAGAGGTAAAGATCACAAATGATATAGTGAAAAGTTATTCAGTACTATTATCTATTAAATAAATATATTGAAGCCTCAGTGAGACTGGAATGTATTATGATAACGCCTCTTTAGCTTCATTGGTATACATCCATGGAGCAGAGTAATAGTCTCCAGGACATAGTCTTTCAAAAATATCTTGTACAGTTGATATTTTACAGTTCTACACTTGCTTTCTATTCCCTTTAACTCCTACTGCCTTTATAATTCATTGCATGAACTGGCATTGGTTACAAATCCAGAGTACACATATATGTCTTTCTTATTCATGTGATGATAAATACATAATAACATATACATAAGGAATATATAACATGTGATTTTTCTCCTTTTTTTATTTGACAGTGATTTTCATGTGCATCATCATATCATTTTTTTTCCGATAAATGCCAAACTGTTCTTAATGACAGCTAAATAAAACTCCATGGTATATGTATAATACCTTTCCTTAATTTCCTCTTGTTCCATATTCATGCTGATTCTGTAAACTTGCTGTCCTTAATGCCACTGTATAGACATATATGTGCAGTGGCATCATGGTGTTGATTTTGAGCCTTATGAATTCTTTAGAGGGGCAGACAACCTAGCAGTTTTATTGTTCTGTTTTGATGCAATATTATTTTTAGAGTTCCAGTACTCACATTGAGATCTTTGATGCCTTTTAAATTGACTTTTTCTCAAGATAAAATATATGAGACTATTTTCATTCTTCAACATGTAGAAAATTATTTTCCTAACATTATGTGTTAAAGAGTCTATGTATCTCCAGCATAATTTTTGAGGCCTTTCAAATAACTAAGTGGGTGTGGCTGTATAGTTTTGTAGGTTTATTTCTAGAGCCTCTGTACTACTTCATTAAATTAGTGGTCTGTGGTTCTAATGTAATTTGAAATAGTGTATGTCCTTATCAGTTTATTTTGTTGTTTTTTTCGATGCATGGATATTAGTATTTTCTTATAAATTTTAATTTTTATCGGTGGTAACACCACTGTAATTTTAGTGGGTACTGCGTTGACTCTGCAGTCTGCTGTCAGTAACATACTCATTAATTGGTTTGCTAATCATTAAGCATGTTATTTCATTTTATCTATTAGCATTTTCATAAATTTATGCTTGATTTTCAGCTTAGATCTGAAAATACTCTTGGTTAGTTTCACTCTCAGGTACTGTAATATTTTAATCATTTGAGTACTATATTTTTTTATTTTTCCGCATATTCAGTACTAGTATCAATAGTATTATCGATATCATCATATAGAAAAGCTATTTCTTTTCATGTGTTCATGTCGTGTCTTTTTACATTGCCAAATAGGATTATCGGGTCTGAGAGTCTTTAAAAGTAAGATCATGTCATCTTCAAGAATGAGTAATTTGACTTTCCTTCTTTTTTATTAATAATTTTATTTTTTAAAGTTATTTTATTAGATATTTTCTTCATTTACATTTCAAATGCTATCTCAAATGTCCCCTATACCCTCCTGCCACCCTGCTCCCCTACCCCCTCACTCCTACTTCTTGGCCCTGCCATTCCCCTGTATGGGGCATATGAAGTTTGCAAGACCAAGGGGCCTCTCTTCCAATGATGGCCAACTAGGCCATCTTCTGCTATATATGCAGCTAGAGACATGAGCTTTGGAGGTACTGGTTAGTTCATATTGTTGTTCTGCCTATAGGGCTGCAGACCCCTTCAGCTCCTTGGGTAATTTCTCTAGCTCCTCCATTGAGGGACCTGTGTTCTATCCTATAGATGACTGTGGGCACCCACTTTTATATTTGCCAGACACTGGCATAGCCTCAAATGAGACAGCTATATCAGGGTCCTTTCAGCAAAATTTTGCTGGCCTGTGCAATAGTGTCTGCGTTTGGTGGCTGATTATGGGATGGACCCCCAGGTGGGGCAGTCTCTGGATGGTCCATCTTTTCGTCTTAGCTCCAAACTTTGTCTCTGCAACTTCTTCCATGGGTATTTTATTCCCTATTTTAGGGAGGACTCAAGTATCCACATGTTGGTCTTCCTTCTTCTTGATTTTCTTATGTTTTGGAGATTGTATGTTGGATATTCTAGGTTTCTGGGCTAATACCCANTTTCTCTGTGTAGCCCTGGCTGTCCTGGAACTCACTTTGTAGACCAGGCTGGCCTCGAACTCAGAAATCTGCCTGCCTCTGCCTCCGGAGTGCTGCGATTAAAGGTGTGCGATCAAAGGTGTGCTCCGCCACACCCGGCTCTTGACTTTCATTCTTCTGTGCATCCCTTTTACTCTCTCCCTTGTACTACTGCTCAAGTTACGTCATTTAGAACTGGACTGGACAAGAACGGAGTGAGGACCTTGTTTACTTCAGCAGTTACAGGTAGAGTATAATGTCAGTACCATGCTATGTTCAGCCTAGTCGTACTTTGTTTAGTTTTCCATCGTAGGGATTTTGCAATACTCAAAGGCCCTTTCTACATTGGTATTTGGCTGCAGATATGTCATGTGTACTTTTTTGTCTGTTGAGGCTTGTAAGAAATTTAACTTTGTCTAGGATATTTATGCAACCTTTGAGATGCTCTTGTGTAAGCACCCTTCTTTTACCTACCAGACCAAAGTCACATGATATAACCACATGATATAACCCAGGTTGACTTGGAGGGGCCATAGAGAAACTGAGGCTGTAAAAATTTTATTGAAAGCAATGTGACTTTTTTTTTATACCTTTACCAGAAACATAATATAATGGTAATTGCCAGCTGTAATTGTCAAACACAATGAAGTTTGCAAGCTAGGCAGGGTACACAAAATTAATGCCTAAGACCAATAGTCTGATCAAGCTTCCATGCCTCTTAGACTAGTAAGAAGCATACAGAGAAACACAGTGACCTGAACACTTAACCACCTCAGGGACTGCAACAGCCTCTCAAAAACTAGAGGCACATTGTGCCCCAGGAGGCCTAGATTCTAGCCTGAAAAATTAATGATGGGTAGCTCTCAAGGCAGCCTGGCCAGACCAGGCCAACGCCATCGTTCCCTGCAATCATGTAATTTTCATTTTGTATTTCTTGAAACTGCTTTGCCTCTCTAGAATGAAAATAACCTGGACATGGTTGGATGATCCTCTTAATAAGCACTTTGATTCATTTTGCATTTGTTTATTTTATTTTATTTTATTTTATTTAGAATTTACATTCATGTTCATCAGAGCAATTGGTCTAAAGTTTTCTTTGTTGTGTTTATATGTGGTTTGCATATCAGGTTACTACTCATTTTGTTGGAAAAGTTTTGAGTGTTTCTTCCCTATATTAAACCATGCAGCAGTCAAGGACCTTTGGCATTAGTTCTTTATGTGTTTGGTAGAATTTGTCAGGTTTTATTCAATTCTAAGGATTTTTAATTAGCCTCCTATTTTATTTATTCTTGACCCAATTGACATTTAGTAGTGAGTTGTTTACACTTCTGAACTAGCTAGTCTTATGTCAACTTGGCACAGCTAGAGTTATCTGAATGGAGAGAATTCAATTGGGAAAATGCTTCCATAAGATCCAGCTATAAGGCAGTTTCTTAATTAGTGATTGATGGGGAGGGCCCAACCCATTGTGAGTGGTGCTGTCCCTGGACCAGCGGAAAAGCATTTTATAATAAAGCTGTCTCAGAAAGTCATGGGAAGCCAACCAGGGAGCAGTACTTCTCCATGGCCTGTCCATCAACTCCTGCTTTCATGTTCCTGGCCTGCTTGAGTTTGTTTGGGGATGAAGAGCAATGTGAAATTGTATGTCAGATAAACCCTTTCCTCCCCAACATGATTTTTGTTTATTGTGTTTCATTGCAGCCATAGAAATTTTAACTAAGACAACTCCATATTTTATGTAGCATTAGCTTCTCTTTTTAATATCCATACTTACTCCACTGAAATCAGATGTTCAATTTCCATATTTTTTTTGGTTGAGATTTCCTCTGGGTCTTAACAGTTTATCAAATTTTTAAAAAGTCATAAACCACTTAAAATAATTCTGAATTCTTCAGTGTTTGGATATAACGTGCTATACACATTTGCCAGGTCCATTTGACTAATTATATGATTGATCTCTATTTTTTCTCATTTTTGCCAGAATGACCTATCTGTTGATAAGAGTGTGTTGGTGATGCCATTCACTGTCAGTGTGTCCAGAAAAATTTCTGCTTTATATCTAGTAGCATATCTTCTGTGAAACTGCGTGTGCCTCTCGTCTTTTGTATATGCTTAGATTGTAATAATAACTTGGTAGATTTTTTTCTTTAAATATTATGACGTGACCTTAACTTTCCTGAATAGAGTTAGTGATAAGTTTAATTTTTCAGATATTAGAACAGGTACTCTTGCTAGTATGACATTGCTGAAAGATCTTTTCTGTCTTTTAACCATTAAGATTTGTGTTTGGCTTGTTGAGATCTTCTTTCTAACATCACTGTTATTTGTTCAATGCTTTTTTTTTAAATTCTGTCTGCATATCTTGTATTGCCTTCTGCATGCCACCCATCTCTTTGTTTGTATTATCTTGGGGTAGATTCATATCTTCTCTGAATTCGCTGATGTAATTATGATCAATGTCTTGAATTATCTAAATTTTGCCCAGTTAAATTCACTAAAGATTTGTGGGTGATAAATTTTGCATTGAGTTTCTGTTATTTGACTTGTTATTCTTGCTGTGTGTGTGTGTGTGTGTGTGTGTGTGTGTGTGTGTGTGTGTGTGTGTTTGTGTGTGTGATGTTTGTTCTATTTATTGTTATTTTTATTTTTGCTCGGGGATTTTTCCATCTGTAATAGTTGGTTGGTTCCATTTTCCTTTTCTTGTTCTTATTTGTTCAAGTTATCTTTCATCTCTCAGTAGATGTGCTCGCAATGTTCAGCAGAGTATTCAGTGTGAAAAAATATTAGAATATTGAGGATTTTTTTTTTCTGTAATGTTGATGCAAGAAGCTTCCATGGTTTTGGTGACCTATAAAGGAGATACCAGGTGCCCTCTTAGTGTAAGATGTTGTGCAGGCAGGGCTAACAGAGCAATATTCCTCTGGATTGGTGAGCATTGCAGGTATATGAGGCCAAATGCCTAGCTATCTAAGCTATGTTTCTTGTGGTGAGTAGATGAGCCCAGACCGTCTAGAGAAGCTGGGATCCTTATTCGGTTTAGGAGAAGATTTGGTATTTCCTTCTGATGTAGCTGATTCCTGGGAGTTGTGACTGAGCATGGCCTCTTTCCATTTTTATTTTCATTTCTTTTTATTCTACTTGGAATAGACTTTTGAAATGATATAAAAGGCCACTCTAAAACATCAAAGACTTGATGCTTCATTTGTTACATTTAGATTTTATTCATTTGAGTTAGGTACTTTTTTTTTAATCGATCATTCCATTTGTTTACATCTCAAATAGTATCCCACTTCCTGGTTATTCCTCCACACATACCCCCATTTAACATCTGCCCTCTCCTACCTCCCGTTTGCCTCTATGAAGGTGCTCTTCCATCCATCCACCCTCTCCCGCCCCAGTGCTCCAGTATCCTCCTATGCTGGGGCATCAAACCTCAACAGAACCAAGGGCCTCCCCTCTCATTGATGTCAGACAAATCAATCCTCTACCACATGTGTATCTGGAGCCATGGATTTCTCCCTTTGCAATCCTTGGTTGATGATCTAGTCACTGGGAGTAATGGATGGTCCAGCCATCAGACATTGATCTTACTGTGGGGTTACAGTCCCCCTTCACTCTTCCAGTCATTCTGCCAGCTCCCTCACCGGGGTCCTTGAGCTCAGTTTGATGGTTGGCTCCAAGCATTCATGTCTACATTTGTCAGTTGCTGGCAGAACCTCCCAAGGAGGTTCCTGTCAGCAAGCTCCTCTTGGCAACATCAACATAGTCTGGGTTTGGTATCTGCAGACAGGATGGATCCCCAGATGTGGCAGTCCCTGAATGGCCCTTCCTTCAGTCTCTGCTCTATATTTTACCTCTGTCCTTTCCTTTGAGATGGGTATGTGGCCCCATTCCTTAACTGGGGCCTGTGCCTATCTACTGGAGGTGGTCTCTACAGGTTCTACTCCCCTTCACTGCGTGTTTCAGCCCAAGTCATCCCCATTGTGTCTTGTGAACCTCTCACTTCCCTGGAATCTGGGACCCTCCAGTCGTTACCCCCATTTCCTCATTCCCCCACTGCTACATATTTTTATTTTATTTCCTGGCCCTCTGTACCTCTTTCCTGTCCCCTCAAGTACCTGATACTACCTCCCCCCATTTCCTCCTTTTGATATATAAGGCCACCTTCTAAATTCACGTACTTTCTTGTAAAGTTCTATTACTGCAGCATCTTTTAGTGAAGAGACAATAGTGATCAAATAGTTCATGCTCTTTGGCAAAGTGTTACACACTGAGATCATTTTTGGGTGTGTGTGTCCCATAGTCTGATTACATTTTATTGCTTTCTATTCAAGTCCAATTTGACAAATGGTATAATATCTAGTTTGCTGCAGCTTTCTACTAAGTTTTGAAGTCTGACAGCAGGGATACATGGTTTTACTCCTTCAATTTGGTGTCAGCTACTATGTTTCTTTATTCTTTATTCTTGACTTATTTTATCAACATTTCATAGGTGTTCTCATATAGACCTTGTCAATAGTTTATTAAAACTACCTTCAAGTACTCCCCAGCTGTAACAACTTATTAGTTAAAGGAGTTAGCTTTTAAATTGTAGCAGAATTTCTTGAGGCATCATCATGCCAATTGCAAAGACAGGTTTCATTTATTTATATTTTGCCTTCAATACATCTTCATATTTTATTCTCAATTGTTATATGATTAGGTCTTTCATTAAAACATCAAATTAAAATGGTGAGAAAAATATTTTTCCTTTTGCAAATCATGTACAGAAAACACTTAGTATTCCATAGTTTGCTATAATACTGATACTAAATATTTCATGGATATTATTTGCCATTTGAGAAAGGTTTCACTACACCACTTGTTTGCTGAGAGTTGTTCAAATGAATGGATTTTTAACATGTGATTTTGGTTTAGTGATTTATCTTATCATTTTTTTATCTTTAGCTTAATGTTATGGTTTTGTAACGTAATTGTCATGCTACATAGAATATGTCCCATTTTGTTTTGGCATGTAAAATTTTGGACACTATTGGTTTTTCCAGGGTTTTTGTTTGTTTGCTTGTTAAATCGCTATCTATCTATCTATCTATCTATCTATCTATCTATCTATCTATCTATCTATCTCTCTATCTATCTATCTACCTATCGTCTATCATGTATCTATTTATCTATCAGTAATTTACTGTAGCAGTCATGAATGTGATTGTCTTCCTGACTTTTGAATTGATCTGTTATTTGGTCCTTTGAGTAATAAGTATTATTCACTTATCCTCATCTAGCTACACTACTGTGTTAGAGGTACATTTTTTTTACATTTTTAAAACTCTTTTATAATTGAATGAGATCATTTTCTTTATTATACTTGTCACAGAAACCATGCTGTTTTATTATAGCTTTTTCTGAATTTCTAATTGTGCATTTTTTAGCAATAAATTCAAACAATGACTTTTTTCTGTTATTACCACGTATGAAATTACCAATTTGTATAAAAGTAACCTAAGCATGTTAGGACCTTATTAAACACTATAGAATGCATGGGCTTATGTAAGAGCTGTGGAACAAAAATAAGGAGGGATTTTCAAGCTCTTTGAGTACCTTACAAGTTCAAAAATGCTCTTATACTATAAAATATATTTATAAACAATCATTACTACATCACAATAGGTATTACAGTTAGTTGTCTTGCTGCTGTGACAAAGTACAATCACTATAGTACTTTGAGAGGGGACTGTTTTGCCTGTCACGGTTTGAGTTTAGCCTATCATAATGGGCATACTAGTTTATTTTCACATTACAGTGATAACCCTGAAAAAAGGAACATTTTGTACAGCTATAGGCTCTCAGTAAATATTTGAGAATTAATTTACAAAATGAATCTTGTATAATGTTAGAGATGAAATATAATGTACATGTTAAAATTGTTTAAAAGCTAACCTAATCTAAGCCAATATTTATGTGACTAAGGTGTAGTTTTATCTCTATTATATACTTTTTATATGGCTAGATTAGTTATAAACTAACTTATTCTGAAGATTTCTGTTTCCTTGCAATTTAAATATTTTTAATTTTTTTTAATTTTAATATAATGTTAAAGAGACTGAGAAGACAAGTGGAACACACATGCATAATAATGCCAGTTAGTCCTTTTATATTTGATTATAAAACCATTTCATTTTGCTTGTAAACTCATTATTGCTGAAGACAATGTGGAAACAGAAACTTCCCATGACTACAGCAGAGATGATAATACATTGAAATCCCAACTATGGATTTATTTCGTACAAAAATTCATATTTCATTTAAAGAATTAATTTCTTCACTAATTATGTAGTTATCTGTATATAGCACGATACCAAACTGAACTAAACAAGTCTGAAGTAGAGTAACTAAATTTACGTCTACATAGTATTTAGTTCTTTGATGACTTGGTCTTTGGAACAACAGTCGTTGGTAATTTTCAATTCACTTTAATATTAATAGGATTTGTTGTATAATATAATAATAATGATTTTTCAAAATATGATCTATCACCTGATTTCCTTTAAACTCTACCTAATTATTGATAAAAGTTTAGTGCCTTAATTAACAAAACACTAAGCTACATCTTAAAAACTTAAACAAAATTTTCTATTTACCACATTACATATTACACACACAAATACACACATACACACACATACATAGATACCTATGCTACATATGCACATGTAGAGTGATTCCCCCACTCTTTCTTTTATTCTTACAAATTGTTTTCACTATTCTGTTTTTTTGTTTCTTTGTTTTTGTATTTGTTTTTTTACCCCTTTCTAGATGAATTTGAGAATTGCTCTTTCAATGTCTTTGAAGAATTTTGTTGGATATTTTCATGGGAATTGCATTGAATCTACAGATTGCCTTCGGTAGGATGGCCATTATTACTGTTAATTCTGCCAATCCATGAGCATGGGAGATCTCTCCGTTTTCAGATATCTTCTTTGATTTTTTTTTTTTGGGGGGGGGGGGTTCAAGACAGGGTTGCTCTGTATAGCCCTGGCTGTTCTGGAACTCACTTTGTAGACCAGGCTGGCCTCAAACTCAGAAATCCACCTGCCTCTGCCTCCAGAGTGCTGGGATTAAAGGCGTACGCCACCATGCCCAGCCTTCTTTGGTTTCTTTCTTAAGAGACTTGAAGTTATTGTCATACAGGTCTTTCACTTGTTTGGTGAGTGTTACCCCAATATTTTTTATAATATTTCTTGCTATTGAGAAGGGTATTGTTTCCTTAATTTCTTTCTCAGCCTTTTTATCCTTTACATAAAGGAAGGCTACTGATTTGAGTTAATTGTATACCCATCCACTTTGGTGAAGTTGTTTATCAGCTGGAGAATTCCTCTGGTAGAATTGTTGGAGTCACTTATGTATACTACCATATCATCGGCAGATAGTAATAACTTTACTTCTTCTTTACCAATTTGTATCCCCTTGATCTCTTTTTTTTATTCTTATTGTCCTAGATAACACTTCAATTGCTATATTGAATAGATATGGGGAGAGTGCCTGATTTCAGTGGGATTGCTTCAATTATGTCTCCATTATTTTGATATTTGCTGTTGATTTTCAGTAAATTGCTTTTATTATGTTTAGGTATGGACATTGAATTTCTGATTTCTCCAATACTTTCAACATGAAGGAGTGTTGTATATTCTCAAATACTTATTTCTGCATCTAAGGAGATGATCACAGGATTCATTTTCTTTGAGTTTATTTATATAGTGGATTATGTTAATGAATTTTCATATATTAAACTAACCTTGCATCCCTGGGATGAAGCTTGCTTGATAATGGTGAACGATGGTTTTTTATATGTTCTTGGAGTAGGTTTGCAAGAAATTTATTGAGTATTTTTCCATCAATATTCATAAGCAAGATTGGCCTGAAATTCTCTTTTTTTGGTTCAGTCTTTGTGTGGTTTAGGTATCAGAGTAATAGTGGCTTTATAGGATGAGTTAGGTAGTGTTCCTTCTATTTTGATTTTATGTAATAGTTTGAGGAAAATTGGTATCAGGTCTTCTTTGAATGGCTGGTAGAATTCTGCACTAAAAACTTCTGGCCCTGGGCTTTTTTGTTTGTTTTATTGGTTGGGAGGTTTTTAATAACTTCTATTTCCTTATGTGATATGGGCCCGTTTAGATAGATTACCTGCTCTTGATTTAAATTTTGTTAAAAGTGGCATTTGTCTAGAAAGCCAGCCATTTCATCTAGATTTTCCAGTTTTGTTGAGTATAAGCTTTTATAGTAGGATCTGATTGTTTTTTGAATTTCCTCCATTTCTGTTATGGCTCCCTATTCATTTCAAATTTTATTAGTTTGGATACTGCCTCTTGGCTGTTAATAGCTTGCCTCGGGGTTTATCTATCTTGTTGATTCTTTCAAAGAACCAGATTTTGGTTTTGCTGATTCTTAGTATTGTTTTCTGTGTTTCTATTTGGTTGATTTCAGCAATGAGTTTGACTATTTCCAGCTTTCTACTACTCTTGGGTAAGTTTGCTTCTTTTTGTTCTAGAGTTCTCAGGTGTTTTGTTAAGTTGCTAGTGTAAAATCTCTCCAGTTTCTCTACCAGGGCGCTTAGTGCTATGAGAACAGTGCTCTTAGCACTGCTTTCATTGTGTCCCATAA
>NC_034611.1:43581192-43582860 GCF_900095145.1 Mus pahari
TTCCATGGGTATGTGGGCTTTCTGTAGTCTTTGCTGTTATTGAAGACCAACCTTATTCCATGGTGGTCTGATAGGATGCATGGTATTATATCAATCTTCTTGTATCTGTAGAGGGTTGTTTGTTGACTGATTATTTGGTCAGTTTTGGAGAAGGTACCATTTAGTGCTGAGAAGGTGTATTCTTTTGTTCTAGGGTGAAATGTTCTGTAGACATCTGTCAAATCCATTTGGTTCATAACCTGTCTTAGTTTTACTGTGCCTCTCTTTAGTTCTTGTTTCAGTGAGTGACCTGTCCATTTATGAAAGTATGGTGTTGAAATCTCCCATTATTACTGTGTGGGGCTCAATGTGTGTTTTGGGTTTTAGTGAAGTTTCTACTATAAATTTGTGTGCTCTTGCATTTGAGGCATAGATATTCAGAATTGAGACTTTCTCTTGGTGGATTTTCCCTTTGCTGAATCTGAAGTCTTCTTCCTCATGCTTGGTAACTTTTGGTTGGAAGTCTATTTTATTGAATATTAGAATGGCAACTTCTGCTTGTTACCTGGGACCATTTGCTTGGAAGACCTTTTTTTTCCATACTTTTACTCTGAGATAATGACTGTCTTTGATGTTGAGGTGTGTTTCTTTTTTTCTTCAGTTTAGATGACCTTTGTTTATTGGAAACATTGATACAAACAGTACATTCAGAGGACACCTTTCTTCTCCCCAACTCCTCCTAGATCATCAGACCTTTGCTACCAACCTAACTCCATACCCTGGGTAGAGACTCTCAGAGGATAGTTATGAGAAGCTCATATCTGCAGGCATAACAGGGTGTCATTAATACTGTCAGAGACGGGCGCTTGCCCATGAGATGGGCCATTTGTTGGCCAGTCCCACAGTCTCTGCTGCATTTTTGTCCCTGCATTTCTTTTCACTGTTTATTAGATATTTTCTTTATTTACATTTCAAATAGTATCCACAAAAAAACCCTATACCCTGCCCCTGCCCTGCTCCCTAACCCACCAACTCCCTCTTCCTGTCCCTAGCATTCCCCTGCATTGGGGCATATGATCTCTGCAATACCAAGGGCCTCTCCTCCCATTGATTGCCAACTAGGCCATCCTCTGTCCCTGCATTTCATTTTCTTTCTTTTTTTGTGTGTGTTAAATTTCTTCACCATTTTTATTAGATTATTATTTTTTATTTACATTTCAAATGCTATCCAGAAAGTTCCTTTTACCTTCCCGCTTCCCTGCTTTCTTAACCACCCACTCCCACTTCTTGGCCCCGGCATTCCCCTGTGCGGGGGGCATATAAAGTTTGCAAGACCAAGGGGCTTCTCTTCCCAATGATGGCCAAATAGGCCATCTTCTGCTACATATGCAGCTAGAGACATGAACTCTGAGGGAATTGGTTAGTTCATGTTGTTGTTCCACCTATAGGGTTGCAGACTCCTTCAGCTCCTTGGGTACTTTCTCTAGCTCCTCCATTGGGGGTCCCTTTCTCTAGCTCCTCCACTGGGGACCATGTGTTCCTCCAATAGCTGACTGTGAGCATCCACTTCTGTGTTTTCTAGGCACTGGCATAGCCTCACAAGAGACAGCTATATCAGGGTCCCTTCAGCAAAATCTTGCTGGCATATGCAATACTGTCTGGGTTTGGTGGCTGATGATGAGATGGATC
>NC_034611.1:43583160-43621013 GCF_900095145.1 Mus pahari
ACCACATTTTCTGTATCCATTCCTCTATTGAGGGACATCTGGGTTCTTTCCAGCTTCTGGCTATTATAAATAAGGCTGCTATGAACATAGTGGAGTATGTGTCCTTATTACCAGTTAGAATATCTTCTGGGTNTANGTCTAAGTGGATCAAAGACATCCACATAAAACCAGAGACACTGAAATTTATAGAGGAGAAAGTGGGCACAGAACACCAATGGCTTGTGCTATAAAATGAAGAATTGACAAATGGGGCCTCATAAAATTGCAAAGCTTCTGTAAGGNAAAAGACACTGTCAACAAGACAAAAAAGCTACCAACAGATTTGGAAAGGATTTTTGCCAATCCTAAATCTGATAGGGCACTAATATCCAATAAAAGAACTCAAGAAGCTGGACTCCAGAAATTCAAATAACCCCATTAAAAATAAGGGTAGAGAGCTAAACAAAGAATTCTCAACTGAGCAATACCGAATGGCTGAGAAACACCTGAAAAAATGTCCAACATCCTTAATCATTAGTGAAATTCAAATCAAAACAACAATGAGATTCCATCTCACACCAGTCAGAATGGCTAAGATCAAAAATTCAGGTGACAGCAGATGCTGGCTAGCATGTGGAGAAAGAGGAACACTCCTCCATTGCTGGCGGGATTGCAAGCTTGTACAACCACTTTGGAAATCAATCTGGCGGTTCCTCAGAAAATTGGACATAGTACTACCAGAAAATCCAGAAATGTGTTTCTTGTTTGCATCAAAATGCTTGAATTTGTTTGTGTATCCAGTCTGTCAGCTTATGTCTTTTTATAGGTGAGTTGAGTCCATTAATATTGATAGTAAATAGAGCTTCTGTTGGTTCCTGATAAGTTTGTTTTTGTAGGGGGCTTTATGTGTTTGTGGCTCTGCTTTTGACTTTGTTGTGAGATGATTAATATCTTGTGCTTTCTTTCGTGCAGTTGTCTTCCTTGTGTTGGAGTTTTCCTCCATGATCATCTGTAGGGTTGTGTTGGTACATGGATACTGTTTGAATTTGGGTTTGCCCTGGAATATTTTGCTTTCTGCATCCATGTTAATTGAGATTTTGCTGGGTATAGTATCCTGGCCTGGAATTGTGTTCTCTTAGAGTCTGCATGACCTCTGACCAGGTTCTTTTGGCTTTCATAGTCTCTGTTGAGTAGCCTGGTGTAATTCTGATAGGTCTACCTTTGTATATTGCTTGGCTTTTTCCATTGCAGGTTTTAAAATTCTTTCTTTGTTCTGTGCATTTAGTGTTTTGATAATTCTGTGATGAGAAATTTTTCTTTTATGGTCCCATTTATTTGATGTTCTATATGCTTCCTTTACCTTTATGTCCATCTCTTTCTTTAGGATTTTAAAGTTTTCTTCTATGATTTTTGTTGAAGACATTTTCAGATCCTTGGAGCTGGGAATCTTTGATCTCCTCTATTCTGATTATCCTTTGATTTGGTCTTTTCATTGTGTCCTGAATTTCCTGGACACTTTGGTATAAGAGGTTTTTTTGTTGTTGTTGTTGTTGTTGTTGTTTTTTTCATTTTGGATTTTCCTTGACAGTTGTAACAATCTCTTCTATGGTATCTTCTACAACTGAGATACTCTCTTCTATCTCTTGTATTCTCTTGGAGATTCTTACATCTATAATTCCTGCCCCTTTTCTAGGTTTTCCACTTCCAGGTTTGCTTCCATTTGTGTTTTCTTTATTGTTTCTACTTTCACTTTTAGTTCTTCAATTGCTACACCTGTTTAATTGCTTCACCTGTTTACCTGTGTTTTCCTTTTTTTTCTTTCAATGAGTTATTAATATCCTTTTTAAAGGACTCTGTCATCTCCATGAGATAGGATTTTAGGTCAGCTTTCTGATTTTATTTATTTATTTATTTATTTATTTATTTATTTATTTATTTATTTGGTGTGTTGTTGTATATAGAGCTTGCTGTGGTGGGAGAAATGACTTCTGATGATGCTCATGTATTTTGACTTCTGTTGCTCATGGTCTTGGGCTTTCCTTTAGCCATCTGGATACCCCTGGTGTTTGTTGATCTTTGTGTCTGTATGGAGTCTGCCTCTTTTGTCCCCGGGTCTCCTGGTAGGCTTGGGGCCCTGGCAGTATCAAACCACCTGTGGGGTCTTGCAAAAGGGGGCTCTTCACAGGGGCAGAGAAGCTGCTGATTTGTTGCCCTGGCTGCAGTAGATCTTCAGATTGTTGGGTCTTCAGTGGAGCAGTCAAGTTGTTGTCCAACTATGCTGAATGCACCTGATCCTCAACTGCTCTAAGTGCAGAGGATCCTCAACTGCTCAACTGCTCTTAGTGCAGTGGCTCCAACTGCTCTGAGCATAGTGGTTCCTCTAGGATGAATTGGGATATAGAGTCTTCAAGACCAAGTAGAGGTCTGCCCCAGCAGCAAGAATCAGGTGAAAGGAGTAGAAGGGGTGGAAAGATGGTGAGTGGTATTAAGGATGGTGGGGATTTTAGTGTTTGATGGGTCCAGAATCCACCAGGCTCCCAGTGGCAACTCCAAGATTTGGGGGTGGGGGGGATGGTAGGGAGGTTCTTACCACCTGATCTGAGTGCAGTGGGTCCAACTGCTCTGAATGCAACGGGTCCTCTAGGATGGATCAGGATACGGAATCTTCATGGGACCTGACCAACTAGGGGTCGGCCCCAGCGGAAAGTACCAGACAGAAGGGGTGGAAGGAAAGAGAGTGGTATTCTAGAGGGCAGGGATTTTGGTGGGTGATGGGTTCCTAATCCACCAGGCATCCAGTAGCAGCTCTGGGATTCGGTGTGGGGGAGGGAATGTGGTTCTTACCAACTGCTTTGAGGGTAGCAGGTCCTCTAGGATAGATAGGGATATGGAATCTTCATGGGAGCAAACCAACTAGGGGTCTGCCCCAGCAGCGAAGACCAGGAGACTTTATTTTTTATTTATTTTTATACTTCATATTCTGTACCCCATGCCCCCATCCATCATCTGTCTCCTCCACATCCCACACCTCTTTCCCACCCCATCCCATTTCTACATGGAAGCCCTCACACACACACACCCCATCCCACCTGACCTCTAAACTTCCTGGGGCCTCTGGACTCTTGAGGGTTAGGTGCATGATCTCTGAATGAACACAGACCTGAAATTCTCTACTATATGTGTGTTGGGGGCCTCATATTAGCTGCTATATGCTGTCTGTTTGGTTGTCCAGGGTTTGAGAGATGTCAGAGGTCCAGATTAATTGAGACTGTTGGTCCTCTTACAGAATCACCCTTTTCCTCAGCTCCTTTCATCCTTCCCTAATTCACAGCACATATTATTTATGATAGCAAACAAACACTCTCTTATTTGGGATTGAAATCTGCTGTGGAGAATATATTAGTCAATTGCTTTTTACTGAATATCTGGCAAATTTTTGGGACAGTAGAAAGCAGTCATATACCTAACCTTGTTGTTAATATAGTTTCCCTCTAAAATATTCTAAAATGATCCTGGTACTATCTTTATGGCTCTGTGAACTATCTTCTGAACTCCTGGTAAACAGTCCATTAAACTTAGAATATCCAACAAATTTTCTAGTCCAAAGTCCCAAATTTTCCATATTCCTCCAAAAAAAAAATGTTTAGGCTTATCATAGCAACAGTACTAGGTCTGGTACAAACTCTTTTATTGGTGACTTTTCTTTTGCTGTGATAAAATACCATTTCCAAGACAACTTATAGAAGGGTTTATCTGGGGCTTAATGTACCATCTAATATGGAAGGACAACATGGGATAAAGCAGCAGGCATATGGACTCAAGCTGAAAGTGAGAATTCATAGGGCAGAATACAAGCAGGAGGCAGAGAAGACAGTGATAAAATCTTTTGAAACCTCAAAAATCTGCTCCCAGTGATACACCTGGTCTAACAAGGTCACGCCTTGTAATCTTTCCCACATAATTCCTTCAGCTGAGGAAACAATATGTGAATAAGTGAGTCTTTGGTGCTATTCTCATTCAGATCACTAAAGGGTATGAAAGACATAGACCTCATAATGGAAAATATTTTCCTGTTATGTAGAATCATGTACTTATTCTTCCTTCTAAATAGTTATGTTTGTATAGATTGGTTTGTACTATTTCCAATTTTAGTCAGATAGGGGGTTTATTTCAGAGTCTAGAGGCACTAAAGATACTCATATCTCTTTCAATGTTTAGAATACATGACTAGGATTATGAGCGTCCCGTCAAAGATGAAACATCTGTGTTACCCCCTTTCCTGGTTCAAAAACATAACTGAATTGAGAGGGAATTGCTTTACAAGAATGATCACTGTAAAAGTCATATACAAAATCAAGAGAATTGACAATGCCAGCATAGTTTGAATTGGGAATCCTGATGCTTGATCCACTAATGAGGCACTATTGGCAGCTGATGAATGTTGAAGGAGGGAAAATCACTTTTGTTTCAGAGAATTGTAGGAATCAGAGTCTTACCCATTCCTCAGTGGATGATCCAACATTCATATACACATGGGCAGCACTAATTGAACTTACTGAATTATTTAAAATGTAGAATGAAGTGTTAAGAGAGATGGAAGGAACATCAAGGAAAGGGAAAGATAGAGTTATGGTTTGAAGATTACATGTTCTATAAGTATGAAATTTTCAAGAAACTAAGTGTTGTGTTCAGGAAGTGGCCTTGTATAGGTTTGGCAAATGCACTGTGTGCTTTGAGGGTTCTAATGAGATCCCTTTGGTCAACATGTTACATGATACTGAATCCTACTACTGGGAACTGTATTTGGAAACAAAAGAAGGCTAACTGGGGCTCTGTATCTCACATTATCTGGCAGTTTAAGTTAGAGTACCTTAATATATTCATAAACTTTATGAAGATTGCACTGTGTTATGATTCATGATACCCTTCAAATGGCTTCTAATTTCAGTTGTTTCTCCCCTTATTTCTTCTCACATTTTCCTCATCCCTCCCTCTCTGCCCTTGTTCCTCAAATTCTACCAAACATTTCATCCACTCATATATATCCATTCTATTTCTCTTTCTTAGGGCAATCTGTCTCCTCATTCCCTGACTGTATATTAATCTCTTGTCCTATAGATTATAGTTTGGATATCACTGACTTAAAAGCTAATATCTACATGTAAGTGAATGAATAACATATTTGTCTTTCTGGATCTGGGTTACCTCACTCAGGATGATTGCTTTTTCTAATTATACCCATTTACATCAAAATTTGTGATTTCACATTTCTTTCTATTTGCTGAGTAGCAATCCATTGTGTAGAAATACTAAAATTCTCCACCTTTTCTTCTATTAAATTCAGTGTATCTGGTTTTATGTGGAGGTCCTNGATCCACTTGGACTTGAACTTTGTACAAGCAGATAAGAATGGATCGATTTGCATTCTTCTAAATACTGATCACCAGTTGAACCAGCACCATTTTTGAAATTGCTGTATTTTTTTCCAGCATGGTTTTAGTTCCTTTCTCAAAGGTCAAGTGGCCATAGGTGTGTGGGTTCATTTTTGGGTCTTCAATTCTATTCGAGCAATTGACCTGTCTATCTTTGTACCAATACCATGCTGGTTTTATCACAATTGCTCTGTAGTACAGCTAGAGTTCAGGGATGGTGATTTTCCCCAGAACTTTTTTTTATTGTTGAGAATAGTTTTTGCTATCCTGGGCTTTTCATTATTCCAAATAATTCTGCAAACTGTACTTTCTAATACTATGAAGAAATGATTTAGAATTTTGAAAGGGATTGTATTGAATCTGTAGATTGCTTTTGACAAGATGGCCATTTTTACTATATTAATTCTGCCAATACATGAGCATAGGATATCTTTCCATCTTTTGAAATCTTCTTTGATTTCTTTCTTCAGAGACTTGAAGTTCTTGTCATACAGATCATTCACTTGCTTTCATAGAGTCACACCAAAATATTTCATATTATTTGTGACTGTTATGTAGGGTGTTGCTTCCCTAATTTCTTTTGTATACATCTTTTTGTTTCTACTTGGTTGATTTCAGCCCTGAGTGTGATTATTACCTGCTGTCTACTCCACTTGGACGAATTTGCTTCCTTTTGTTCTAGAGCTTTTAGGTGTGCTGTCAAGCTGCTAGTGTGTGCTCTCTCTAGTTTCTTTTTGGCAGCACTCAGAGCTATAAGTTTTCCTCTAAGGAATGCTTTCATTGTGTCCCATAAGTTTGGGTATGTTGTGGCTTCATTTTCATTAAACTCTAAAAAGTCTTTAAGTTTTTTTTATTTATTTCTTCCTTGACCAAGTTATCATTGAGTAGAGCGTTGTTCAGCTTCCATATGAATGTTGGCTTTCTATAATTTATGTTGTTATTGAAGATCAGCCTTAGTCCGTGGTGATCTGATACAATGCATACGATAAATTCAATATTTTTGTTTTTGTTGAGGCATGTTTTGTGACTGATTACATGGTCAATTTTGGAGAAGGTACCATGAGGTGCTGAGAAGAAGGCATATCCTTTTGTTATATGATAAAATGTTCTGTAGATATCTGTTAAATCCATTTGTTTCATAACTTCTGTTAGTTTCATTGTGTCTTTGTTTAAGTTCTGTTTCAGGCTGTCCGTTGATGAAAGTGGGGTGTTGAAGTCTCCCACTACTATTGTGTGAGGTGCAATGTGTGCTTTGAGCTTTACTAAAGTTTCTTTGGTGAATGTAGATGCTCTTGCATTTGGAGCATAGATATTCAGAATTGAGAGTTCATCTTGGAAAATTTTACCTTTGATGAGTATGAAGTGCCCCTCCTTGTCTTTTTTGATAACTTTAGGTTGGAAGTCAATTTTATTCGATATTAGAATGGCTACTGCAGCTTGTGACTTTGGACATTTGCTTGGAAAATTTTTTTCCAGCCTTTTACTCTGACATAGTGTCTGTCTTTGTCCCTAAGGTGGGTTTCCTGTATGCATCAAAATGTTGGGTCCTGATTATGTAGCCACTTTGTTAGTCTATGTCTTTTTATTAGGGAATTGAGTCCATTGATGTTAAGAGATATTAAGGAAAAGTAATTGTTATTTCCTGTTATTTTTGTTAAAGTTGGGATTCTATTTGTATGGCTATCTTCTTTTAAGTTTGTTGAAGGATTACTTTCTTGCCTTTTCCAGGGCTTATTTCCCTCCTTTATTACCCTTTGAATGGCTGGATCCATGGAAAGATTTTGTGTGAATTCGGTTTTGTCATGGAACACTTTGGTTTCTCCATCTATGGTACTTGAGAGTTTTGCTGGATATAGTAGCCTGGGCTGGCATTTGTGTTCTCTTAGGGTCTGTATAACATTTGTCCAGGATCTTCTGGCTTTCATAGTTTCTGGTGAGAAGTCTGGTGTAATTCTCATAGGCCTGCCTTTAAATGTTACTTAATCTTTTTTTCCTTACTGCTGTTAGTATTCTATCCCTATTTAGTGCATTTTTTTGTTCTGATTATTATGTATCAGGATTAAATTCTTTTCTGGTCCAGTTTATTTGGAGTTCTGTAGGCTTCTTGTATATTCATGGGCATCTCTTTCTTTAGGTTAGGTGTTTTTTCTATAATTTTGTTGAAGATATTTACTGGCCTTTTAAGTTGAAAATCTTCATTCTCATCTATACCTATTATCCTTAGGTTTGGTCTTCTAATTATGTCCTTGGTTTCCTGGATGTTTTGAGTTAGGATCTTTTTGCATTTTGCAACTTCTTTGATTGTTTTGTCCATGTTTTCTATGGAATCTTCTTCACCTTAGATTTTCTCTTCCATCTCGAGTATTCTGTTGCTGAGGCTCGCATCTATGGTTTCTGATTTCTTTCCTAGGATTTTTACCTCCAGAGTTGTCTCCCTTTGTGATTTCTTTATTATTTCTACTTCCACTTTTAGATCCTGGATGGTTTTGTTCAATTCTTTCTCCTGTTTGGTAATGTTTTCCTGTAACTCTCTAAGGGATTTTTGTGTTTCCTCTTTAAGGACTTCTAGCTGCTTACCTGTGTTTTCCTGTATTTCCTTCTTAAAGTCCTCCATCATCATCATGAGAAGTGACTTTAGATCCATGTCTTGCTTTTCTTGTGTAGTGGTGTATCCAGGGCTTGCTATGGTGGGAGAGCTTGGGTCTGGTGATGCCAAGTAACCTTGGTTTCTGTTGTTTCTGTTTTTATGCTTGCCTCCTGTCATCTGATTATCTCAAGTGCTTGCTGCCCTCAATATATCTGATTGGAGCCTGTCCTTCCTATAATCCCGGTTGATTCGGGACTCCTCAGAGTCCAGCTTTCTCTGTGATCCTGTGATTCCAGGCTCCTGTGAACCTGAGATTCTGGGTGTGTCAGAGTACTTGGAAGTCAAGCCTCCTCTGAGACCCTGAGATCCTGGTGTGACCAAGCTCCAGTTTCCCTGGGATCCTGGAATTCTAAGAAGTGGTATCTCCTCTGAGGGCCATGGGGCTGTCTGGTGTGTTCAAAACCAAGGTGTGCCAGTACCTACTGATGCGAAGGAATCTGAGCTGCTAGACAGGCAGGGCTCCCGTGTACTTGCTCCTGCTGTCACAGCCTGTCAAGATTGGTTTGGAACAGATGATGAATTCTACTCACCAGTGATCCTAAGGTCATGTGGAGAGTCTTCTGGGGACCATGGTGACCTGGAACTGGCACAGACCAAAAGGGCTAAGTCGGGAATCTTTATTCTCTTCAATACATAATATAATTAAGCTTGGTCTTTTCATTGTGTGCTGGATTTCTTGGATATTTTGCATTAGGACCTTTTTGCATTTTCTTTGACTGATGTGTCAATATTTTCTATGGTATCTTCTATACCTGAGATTCTCTCTTCTATTTCTTGTATTCTGTTGGTGATCTATGACTTCTGATCTCTTTCCTAGGTTTTCTATCTCTAGGTTTGTCTCCCTTTGTGATTTCTCTATTGTTTCTATTTTTTAATTTTAGATTCTGGATGGTTTTGTTCAATTTTATCACCTTTGTGTGTGTGTGTGTGTGTGTGTGTGTGTGTGTTTTCCTCCATTTCTTTAAGGAGTGTTTCCTCTTTAAATGGTTTCTACCTGTTTACCTGTGTTCTCCTGTATTTGTTGTTGTTGTTGTTGTTGTTGTTGTTGTTGTTCTTTTGGGTTTTTTTTGTTTTGTTTTTTCTTTATTCACATTTCAAATGTTATCCCCTTTCCAGGTCCCCCTCCCCAGAATCCCCCTATCCTATTTCCTCTACCAGGTATTGAAACAATCCTATTTCCTCTACCAGGTATTGAAACAATAGTGGTGGTTTCACCTGTGATCTTAGAAGTAACAACACTCCTGGGAGTCAGCTTTATTCAGCCAGGATTTGGGTATGGAGAGCTGTTGCAGAGGGTAACCTCCAGGATGCAGATGGAAACTTGAAGATTCCTGTCCCCAGCTGCTCTGCAGTTCCTGTGTCTATGTTATCATATGTTAATGTAGTGTTATTATAAACCTATAGAAGACTTTGTTTAATAATTAGTGACAGGGGATGGATCAATATCAGAGGAAGAAACATACAAAGAAACAGGGAAACATAGAGGAAGGAGAAGCCACAAGAAATTCCTATTATCTGTGGGAAAAAAGCATTTGCTTTTGACAATTATATATATAATTTTAATATATAATAATAATTTTAGTAAGATATATATATATATATATATATATATATATATATATATATCTTACTAAAATTAAACAGAAAGTGCAACTACTAAATAATATTTACTTTATATATATTTATCACATGTAATTTGCTAAATAATAACAAAACCAAAATTTTTTCTAAGTCAATTAGTATACAATTAAAGTTCATATGATACCAATCATCTTTCTGTAAAGACTCTGGTTTATTAAGCACATAGCATATCTTAACCAACTATCACCCAATCTTGCAAGCAAAAAGTAATTTCAACTCTATAGAATCAATAGTCTCCCTTTCTATCACTACAAATTACATACACCACTATTTATCTGCAAATATACTAACACAATTTTACCTCTCTATATTCTTTACCTTGCACAGATCTTTCCTTTTTCTCTCAATCTTCCTGAGCATTCAACTCAATATTAATGATGTTTTTCATGCAGTCATATTCAGAAGAAACTTAGACATGTTTCATGAGTTCTATATGTCAGTTATATTATTTGAGTTTGTTGTTAGGTATACTTATATTTTTCTGGATTTTTCCTGAGGTAAGGTATTTTCTGTATTGTGGTGTGTGTGTGTGTGTGTGTGTGTGTGTGTGTTCACATGCTTGTATGTTGATGTTTGTGTATTTCTCTAGGAAACAAACATTACTGCTATCATCTTCATATAAATATTCCTGAAGGTACTTGATATTTTCACTTAAATGTCCTGTAAATATAAATCAGAGGCATTAGTTTTCTCTCCACCAATTTTAACCTGTCACAGGATTTTAGATCTCTGAGCCAAAAAGATGACATTGTTGTTATATGTTGCATTTGTTCAATCACAAGAGAGCTGAATCACACTGTCTCAGACATTTGTTAGAGAAAAATAGCTAAGTAAATCAAAAGTACCCCCTTTAGAAAGATTGCAAGATCCAATCAATAATTCAACTGTATAAAACTATGTTGTGGGTTTTATAAGTCAAAGGAAACAAGAAAAAGCAATAAAAAAGTGATGCACAACATGGGTAGAGTTAAATCCTGCTGATTTTGTGTGCTTTGCAGAGTGAATGGGCTTAAGACCATGCATTGGTTGGACATTGAGACATAAGGTTGTAAAAGGTCAGTGGGAAGACAAATTATCCAGCTATTTTGAGAGACAAATGTTAGTACCACAGTTTTAAAAAGTGGTAGAAGGACCTGGGAAAGGAACAAGTGTTTGATATTGCAATTTTGTAATAAAATATAAACTACTTTCTGAGCAAAATAGTATGCAATTAATATGTGTTGTATAATGTCTGCTAAAACAACTTAATAATTCCTTCCTTCAAGACTTTAATTCATTTCTGTAGAATCTGAGCAAGTAGGTCCTTAACAAGAATTTAATTGGTAAATGGTGAGATATCAGATGGATATATGCATGCATTTATGTCTTGTTGAATGATGGTATTTTTGCAGTGATGGCATTATTATTCACTTATGAGAGCTATTATAATTTTACATAAACAAAATGTTAAATTAATCATTTATACTATTATAGATACTTTGAAAAAATTTTTCTTCTATTCCTTTGGAAACTTTTATGAATTTAAAATATTCTATTATAACCAATATTTTGATATGGGCACAGTAATAACATAGCATGTATGGAAGTAAGAAGATAAATTTGAGAGCTGGTTCCCTCTTTTCTCTGTGGGATCAAATGTTTGAACTTAGGTTCTTCAAGGACTGAATATCAAGTACACCTTTAAACTCATTCATAACTGAAATAGTTATTTTTAATGATATTAACATTCCTTCCTGAAACAATGTGTTTTTTCCATATTATATTTGGTTTAGTGTTTGAAAAAATTAAAATGGTGATATTGCTTAATAAATAGCTCTAATTTGCATGAAACAAGCATTTCAAACTCTTCAAAAGTTTCAGACACTATCTAAAGTATATACTGCTTTTGTGATATATATTTTAACATTGTTTCTTCATTTCTCTGCCCAAGTATGCTAAATTTCCATTAAGCTTTCTTTTACCTAAATTATCTCATGTATTTTATGTTAACTATTTTCTAGGTTTCTATAAACACACAACTCTGGTTTACTTGTGAAGAAAGGATTTTTCAAGTCAGTATTCAGTGCTTGCATCCAGACGAGCAAGGTGAGAATAAGGAGTAAGTTTTAGATGGGAGGATGAAGAAGAGATGAGAAGGATAACATCTGTCAAAGTTGGAAAGAAGCATCTGCTCTGGAACAAAATAAAAACAAGTCTAAGAGGGGAGTTTATAGCCCTAAGTGTCTACATTAAAAAGCAAAAACAAAAGCAATCAAAACCTATCCAGAAAGGACAAATACAAATGACTCAGTGATAAAACTACAGGATTTCTAAGAACAAAAGAGACCAAACATAAATATAGTATATAGCAAGTAATTATTTATTATAAAATATTAATATTTAAAACATAATTCTAGCTCTTGACTTTTGTGTGTGAATGATATTATGATTGTGAATCCTTCTTTTTCATTTTCAGCTTTATAGTGACTTGGAAAAATATGTAAAATTGCTGAAGTAATATAATTAATATATCTACCCTAATTTCTTCCAGTCACAAATGATACTGAGGCATGAACTTGCCATATAGTAGTATATGAAATTCAAGATAAAGACTTCTGATGCCTGGCCTAGTATTGATTTAGATCAATAAAGTCTTTAGAAGAAACTTCACAAAACAGAAGCCTACAGGAATGTGGTGTATTCTGTTACAGATTGGAATGTTCTGCTCACTGAACAAATACTGAATAGTCTTTCAAAGACCTGCTTCATCATGGAACTCCTTGCCATTTTATATTATTCAGATATCATTCAGAAGTGACAGTTAAATAACAAGCACAGAACACCTTGTCCAAGCTTCCTGTTTTATTCACAGTGGAGAAAGAATCTTGCATTTTAGAAAGAGTCATTGTGTCCTAGTGTTCATTGACTCCAAATCTTTCAAAGTCACACCCTTTCCCTTTGCTCTCTGACTCTCACATTGTGAGCTCTGTGAACTCACCTTCTCCCCTAGGGGGGCATTACTTCTTCTTCTCTTCTTCTTCTTCTTCTTCTTCTTCTTCTTCTTCTTCTTCTTCTTCTTCTTCTTCTTCTTCTTCTTCTTCTTCTTCTTCTTCTTCTTCTCTGTAAGTTCAGACACATTTGACTAAAATGCCTTGATACTTGTTCTGTTTTTATCAATTCCTATTCATTTGGTTTTTTGTTTCCATAATTTTCTTTATGTTTTCTAATACTTCACCTTGTGCTCTTCATACATGCCATGTGACACCTCTCACATCTATCTCTTCTAATAATTTTAAATACTGTACTTTTGGCCTTACCTCTCCTTAAAATGCAAACATTTTACTTACGTTTTACTTTACAACATTTTACTCTCTCTCTCTCATTTCATAGGTACTTATAGACATCCACGTTAGAAATAGTTTACCGAAGTTTTGCTTGTTTAAGTAACAAGTTTCATTAAGTACTGTTAAATTTTTCTATAATAGTAGGGATCACTGGATTATAATTTGAGTAAATCTGTGACTACTAGCTTACCTTGTGTCTCAGAGAAGACAAAAATCTAACAAAATGTAGTAGACCTCTTACAAGAAAGAAGGAAAGTTCAGAAAATGACTGGACTCCCTGGAGGAGATTACAAGGAAACCGCATTTCATGTCTGAGTCACAAAATTTACTGGAAAAAGTTACAAAGGATGTGGAACCCACATATTTAAAATATTTCTACTTAACACAAGTCACATTCTCTTTTCCTTATGAGTCATTCTGATAACTTTCATTAGGTACTCTACCAGGTTCCATTCATTTTATGCTGTATAATATCTAGTAACAACTGTCAACATTTTTCTTTAAAACGCCTATCGCAACTGTATGTGTAAAGTCTAATTAGTGCAGCTAGGTGACACCAGGTAGCAGCTGCTTCCACACCTATTTTATTTAAATACAAAAATATGAAGTCTAATGACATAGACTGTAGTTCCCTTCCATTGCCTTCTTTCAGTATTCAGTTGAAACAGAAAAGAATACTGCAAACAAACTTTTAAAATGTGATGTTCCCCAAAATTTCCCTTTATAACACAGAGTATATTTCTAATTCCTGTAAGACTTTTAACAATTCTGCTTTACAAGAATCTAATAATGAGTCAGAAAAAAAATAGATGATCTCTCCTGGGCTGAAAATTATAGCCCAGGAGTTGCTTGAAGATTTTTTTATTATTTTTAATTTTATTTTTACATTCATTACCCCCCTCCCGGTCTTTCCTCCCACAGAACTTCATCCCATTCCTCCTACCCTTATCTCCAAGAGGATGTCCCCAATCCTCCCACTTCTAATCCCTACCAGGCTTGCCAATTCCTGGGGCCTCAAGTCTCTTGAAGTTTTGGCACCTCTCCTCTCACTGAGACCAGTTCAGGAAGTCCTCTGATGTATATATGTTGGGGCCTTGAGTCAGCTAGTATATGCTGCCTTGTTGGTGGCTCATTGTCAGACTGATCTCAGGGGTCCAGGTTAGTTGAGATTGCTGGTCTTCCTATTGGGTTGTCCTCCTCATCTTCTGCCAGTCTTTCCCTAATATAACCACAGGGATATGTGACTTCAGTCCTTTGGTTGGTTATAAATATCTGCATCTGTCTCAGTCAGCTGCTTGTTGGGTCTCTCAGAAGTCAGCCATGCTAGGCTCCTGTCTATAAATGTACCACAGCATCATTAATAGTGTCAGGCTCTGGATCCTCCCCTTGAGATGGATCACAGCGGGCTGGTTACTGGACACCCTTTCCCTCAGTCTTTTCTCCATTTTTATCCCTGCAGTACTTTTAGGTAGCAACAATTCTGGTTCAGAGTTTTTGACTATGGGATGACAACCTCATCTCGTCACTTGATGCCTTGTCTTTCTATTGGAGGTGTACTCTATAAGTTTCCTCTCTCCACTGTTCAGCATTTCATCTAAGGTTCCTCCCTTTGAGTCCCTCTTACCTTGTAGGTCTCTGGTACTTTCTATAACTCCCCACCCCCACTGAGGTTGCATATTCCCACTCATTCTGCTTGTTCAGTTCTTCTTTCCTGCCCCTCAACTACTTAATCATGCTTTCCTTTCTCTTCCCCTGCCTTCTCCCATCCAGGTCCATCCCTCCCTCTGGCCCCACAATTGCTTTATTCTCCCTAACAAGTGGAATTGAGGCATCCTTAATTGGGCTCTTTGGCTTGTTGAACTTCTTGAGTTCTGTGGATTTTATCCTATGTATTCCATACTTTTTTTTGACTAATATCCACTTGCTAGTGAGTATATATCATGCATGTCTTTTTGAGTCTGAGTTACCTCACTCAGGATGATATTTTCTAGTTCCATCCATTTGGCAGAAAAACTCATGATGTTCTCACTCTTAATATCTGAATAGATATTAATGAACCTTATTTTCTGTATCAATTTTACCATTGTGGGACATCTGGGATGTTTCCTCGATTGCAGATGAGATTGAAAAGTGGTACAATCATTCTGGAAATCAATCTGGAGGTTCCTCAGAAAATTAGAAATAGATCTACCTGAAGATACAGATATACCACTCTTGGGCATATACTCAAAAGACACCCCACCATAGCACAGGGGTATGTGCTCTACTATGTCCATAGCTGTCTTATCTTTGATAGCCAAAAGTTGAAATATTCTTTTCAAATGAGTTGGTATTAATTACAATATTAGTTAGTAAGGTACAGTTTTGACTCAATAATTTATTTTCTTTTCCAGCTAGCATACTGCTAGTATTTTATACTGAGGACATTGATTAAAATATATTCTTAGGCCTTTAGATAATAAAGCAGATTGAGCAAAACTATATTTAAAATATTTGTTAAAATAATTAACATAGGATTTGATATTTACCAGTTATACCTAGTAAAAAACTAATCATAATTATGCAATTCATTGCAAACATTTTTAGATTTGCCATTATATGTAATATTACTTATTAATTATAAACCTATGCCTTCAATCAGCAAGAAGAGAAACTCATTTAATAATTTTGTGCCTTGCAATGATGTTTTAAAAATAATGCAGAACAGTTAGTCTTTTCTTAGTTCAAATAGTCTCCTTCGATAGCTAAAGTAACATTAATTGTCCTTGAATCTATACTTTATTTCTATTACAAATCTTCAATAAATTGTCAGAAAGTAGGTATGATAAAAGACACACCAGACATGACCAGAGTATATTATGTAGGCAACTGTGGGATCAAGGTATGGATGCTTAAACATTCAGACTTCAATGATAGTTTCAAGTTAGATTTAAAAGGAGAATTTTTCAAATACTGAATAGACAATGTGGTCAAAGAATCAGATATTGCCCACTTGGGGCCTCAAAACAAGGAAAATGGCAAGACCTAAGGAATCGATTCTTCGATTGATGGTGAGTGCTTACCTCTGCCAGCATCTTTATTCTGTCCCAGTGCAACTACGTTTAGACTTTTGGACTCCAGACCAAAGCAAGAATAAATGTTATTATGACGATAATTTATTAATGAGGCCAAAGATTGTTAATGTAACCCCAGGATATCATTAACACTAGGATAATTACATTGTGCAAAAATTTGGTAGAAGCACTATGTAATCATTTTTTATGTTTAGAAAAAAAAACCCATGACTTCTTATTACATATCTTTCCTTTGGTCCTGTTTCTGTGGGTCATATCAATTCTGCATTTCTTAGGAACAGAGAAGTAAAAGAAATTGACACATGTCAAGGAGATATAGCAGTATTTTTTAAACTTCTTTTGCTCTCCTTTATGCCAGTCCCTACTATCTGAAATCCAGTTTCTTTAGAATCTTTAAAATTGCAAATAAAGGGAAAAATATTGGGCAAGCAAATATAAAGGATATGAAAAGAATGAAGAGCAAGAAGGCAAGAATCAAAGAAGGTCTATGCTTGGTATGCACTTGTTCCTTCTTTGCAGGAGAAGGAAGGATTGAAGGTCTCTAAAGAGCTGAAATAAAAATGCATAGATCTTTAGTCTATAAGGAGACAATTTCAATGAGTTCTATTATTTGCTTTTTAATTTAATAAAAGGAATGTTTTCTAGAATAAAATAATAAGTTAAATAGTTATACTATTTCTGGTATTTCCATTAACTGGTTTTACCTTCTATTTTATTTAATTTAAATACTGCTTCTGGTTGACCTTGTTTTTTTTTTTTTTTTTTTTTTTTTTTTTTTTTTTTTTTTTTTTTTTTTTTTTGTCAGTCAAGTATTTATTGACAGACATGTAGCAAATTTCTATGTGGTTACTGGTTTCTGTTTTTGTTTCCTTGCTTTTGTTTGTTTGGTGCTATCTTTAGGTATGATTAATTCTTTAAAAGTGTTATAGAATACATTTTTCATTGATTAATTTATTTATTCACCTTATATCCTGATTGGAGCAGTGTCTGTCCTCCCAGTCCACTTCCTCGTGTATACCCTCTACCCATACTTTTATCCTCTTCTCCTTTGAGAGGAGGGAGGACCCCTCTGGGAATCACCACTCCCAGGCGCATCATTTCACTGCAGGACTAGGTGCATCCTCTCCCACTGAGGGCAGACAAGGTGGCTCAGTTGGTGTTGTATAAAACCTGTTGGTTCTCTGTAATCTTCTACTTCTACTTTTTAATGGATGGACCTAGAAAAGATCATAACAAGTGAGGTAAACTGGGAATCAGAAAGGTAAATATTGCATGTTCTCTTTCCTCTGTGGCTCCTAGTTCTAAGTCTTCAGATGTGAGTATAAAATATGGAAATAATCCATCTGTTTTAGTGTTCTGTTGCTGTAAAAAAAGACATAGTAACCATAGCAACTCTTATAAAAAAGTAATCTTTTAAATGTGGTTTAAGGTTACTCCCTTTATTTTATTTTTTATTGGTTATTATACTTATTTACATTTCAAATGTTATCCCCCTTCCTGGTTCCATTCTGCAAACACCTTATCCTTCTCCCCTTCATTCTATGAAGGTGCTCCCCACCTACCCACTCCTGATTCACTGCCCTAGCATTCCCCTACACTGGGGCATGGAGCCTCCACAGGACCAAGGGCCTCCCCTCCTACTGATGCCAGATAAGGAAATCCTCTACTATATAGAGAGCTGGAGCTATGGCTCCCTCCACATGTCCTATTTGTTTTGCCATATAGTCCCTGGTAGCTCAGGGGGTAAGCCTGGTTTGTTGAAATTGTTGTTCTTCCTTTGGGGTTGCAAACTTCTTCAGATCCTTCAGTGCTTCTCCTAAGTCCTCCACTGGGGACACTGTGCTCAGTCCTATGGTTGACTTTGAGCATCCACATCTGTATTGGTCAGACTCTGGCAAAGTGAGATTTGCTTACAATTTCTGAGGTTTAATCCATTATCATTGTGGTGGAGATAATGGCAACATACTGACAAACACAATGCTGGGGAAGTACCTGAGCAGGTATAAGGAAGAATGACACACTGGACCTGGCTTAGACTTTTCAATCTAAATGCACACCCTCAATGACACACTTCTTCCAACAAGCCACCTCCTAATTCCTCCCACATAGTGGCAATCCCTAATAACTAAATATTAAAGTATATGAGCTTATGTGAAGTAATCTTATTCAAACCCCCAATGCAGAAATGATAAAGTATGTGTGTATAGAGGAGGCTATATGGAGAAGGTAATAGAAAGAAATAATGATAGAGTCGGGATTTGAAATTGGGGAGGTGCTTCAAATGAGAATACTAAAAGAGACAGAGGAACAAAAAGGACCAAGGTTATTTGATAGTCTCAAGGAATTATATTACTTCATAAAATTATACATAATACATCTAATTATATCTTTAAACATGTTATTGCATTTGGGCTAACAATGTTACATATCACATTCACACTAACAAAATCCTAGTACCAGATATGAGCAAATTCTATTTACGTGGTTGCCCAGGTTAGTACCTCTTGGATACCTCACAAAAGGTGAGGTAAAAGTAAGAAACTGTTGCTCAAGGCATCTCACACGTATGACACAGGACTCCAATGATCCATCTACATCCAACTGGAAGTCCTTCTTCTTGCATTCTGGTAGCTATTGCACTAGAAAGTACTACTGAAGTTACCAGATGAGAAAAACAAGTAATAGTTCTAACATCTGTGACATCATTAAAAACCACCAGTATGGCAAGTATCTGTGAAGATACAAGCATTGGCCTGTTTGTGGTAACCAATAACTACCTAAGGCAATGTAAGGTACATGTAACAAGGGGAATAGTACTGTAAAACGAGGCTGCTGAGACCTTTTCTACTTTCAATCACATTTGGAAAGTGTACTCTAGAGAGCTGGAAACTTCTACTCCGTATTAGTTTTGACCATTGTGTAGGACATGCGGATGGATGTTTGTATTGAACAGGAGAAATAATTGAATTCAGTCAGTTAGTTTTTGTCACATACACGAACACATGTGCACTCGCACACATGCACACACACATACACACACACACACACACACACACACACACACACACACACACACTTTCAACAGCAATAATTTAAAAATTCACATGGTATAGAGTATTGCCAACATTGCTTTTGATGCTTAGCTTTCTTCTTCCAGGAAATCCCCATCCATTACAAGTGTTTCTAGAAATTATGCCTAGTATGAATTGCATCTCTTCCTTGCTTCTTCCTCTCTTCCGTTTTTTTATTCCCCGCTTTCTTTCTACCAATTTTTTTCTTTCTTTCCTTCAATTTCTGTCATAGTATCAGGGCTGAACCTAGGACCTTCTACATTCTAGAAAAATAATCTACCTAATTTCTCTCTATAATATTTTTCAATGGTTTTATTTTTATTTTTATTTTTCCAATTTAGGTGTATTCAGTTAGTCAGGCTAGATGTGAATTCACTCCCTAGTTTAGGCTTACTGTCCCCTTGCCATCCTTCCACCCCATGCTCTTGAGTGACTGGGACTATGGACTTGCACCACCTAATCTAGGCCTGTATACTCACCGGTCTCTAATTTTTATTTTAAAATAATAGCCTAGTATATTCTTATATAATCATAACCAAGTGAGTATTTACTATGGGTGTTTTATCTTCGATGGAGATAAATGGAGCTTTGATTCACACACTTATTGTCAACTTGCTGATGTCATAGGTGACTTTTCTCTGAATACTGTTAATGTTTCTGATTTTGTGAGCTATATTTGCTCAACACAAGACATGAATCCTTCCTATAACTCAAATACTTGTTTTTAAAGAAAATTTTTAAATTTTAATATGCATTTTATTCAGTTGTTTGATAACTGTAACAAGTAAAGTCTTAATATTTTAATAATAAAGATAATTGTTGAATAATTGCATCTACAGATTTATAGCAAAGACTCAGTTTCTGATTGTCATTTACTTTAAAGGATTTAAATAAACATTTAACATCACAGAATCACTGACAGCATTCTCTTTTTTAATGAGTTAGGGTAATTTTCAGGTATGTCTATGATAGTGATCCACAGGTCAGTTTAAAAGAACCAAAAAACATCCTCATGTTTTTTACAATAATATGAGTGATTGGTCAAGTAATCATTTCAAGACCGATGTATTCAGTGTGATGTTTTCAGAAATGTAATTTCCCAAGTCTAATTTCATATATATTTATAGTTTCTATTTTTAGAAACTATCCAGCACTTTATCTACCTCCAGAATTCTGTTCTCATGTCTCTTCTATGAGTGATTATTACCATTGTTAAAATAGCTCTTAACAGTTCCATTTCAAAGACATTATTTTCATTTTAGCTGTGGTACATATTTACTTAGGAAAAACTAGTGGGCTACCATAAATGTACATGGAACTGGCTCAGTACATGATTTCTTCTACAAGCTGCCAATCTCTTTGGCCAGATACTCCACCCCATCCCCATGGAGTCTTCGTTTATGATTTGTTCCTTGAACTAGAAAATGTTTAGATTTATGTCATAAGAAACTGTAAACATCTTCTGAAGTTGAGTGTTCCCAACTAAATGATTTGCATGTTTTAACAAAAGCCTCTTATAACTAAATGAGATGGCACAAGGCAGGAAGACTTGGTTAAAACGAGCGACCTCTGCAGTGGTTTGCAATTTTTTCCACATGAAATCCTGCATTTTGCATTAAGTCAAAGAGACAGCATGGCATATTTCTCCTTAGCAAATGAAAAATAATAATTCCTTTATTTCTAAGATGAGGATAATACTTTTAATCTCAACCCTCTTTCTTTTTGCCCATTTCAAGGCTTTGGGTTTTCCTTTTGTGGTGGTGGTGGTGATGGTGGTGGTGGTAGTGGTGGTCTTTTGTGTTGTTAAAATTCAGTGGTATTGCCATAGCTCAGGCAGGAAGCTCAATAAGAAGGAAGACCAAAGTGTGGGTGCTTTGGTCCTTAGAAGGAGAACAAAATAATCACAGGAGCAACTATGGAGATAAAGTGTAGAGCAGAGACTGAAGGAAAGGCCATCCAGAGACTCTCTCACCTGGGGATTCATCCCACATACAGTTACCAATCCCAGACACTATTGTAGATGCCAAGAAATGCATGCTGAAAGTGCATGCTGAAATATGGCTGTCTCCTGAGAGCCCCTGCCAGAGCTTTACAAATACAGAAGCAGATGTTTGCAGCCACCCATTGAACTGAATATGGGGTCCCCAATAGGGGAGTTAGAGAAAGGACTGAGGGAGCTGAACGGGTTTGTAGCCTCATAAGAAGAACAACAATATCCACCAACACCACAACTCCCCCAACCCCAACCCCAGAACTCTCAGAGACTAAGCTATCAACAAAGGAGTATACCTGGCTCCAGCTGCATATGTAGGAGAGGATGGCTTTGTCATGCATCAGTAGATGGAGAGGTCCATGGTCCTATGAAGGATCAATAGATGCCCCAGTGTAGGGGAATTGAGAGCAGGAAGGTGGGAGTGGGTGAGTAAGTGGAAGAATACCCTCATATAAGCAGGGGGAGGGAGGATGTGATCAGGTGTTTCTGGGAGGGAGGGAAACTGGGAAAGGGGATAACATTTGAAGTGTAAATAAAGAAAATATCCAATAGAAAAAAAAAAAGGAAAAACTAATGGAAAGAGGAGTTAAGTATGCTAACATACAAAGTAGTACATTGGAAGCACACATACAATACACAGGTGGAAATAACAGAAATGAAGAGAGCAATATAAATTTAAGTGATGACTCTAATCAAAGTGTACAATAACTAGATTTACTGTTTGATGCAAGATTTTTTTCCCCGCTGGTCATTTTTGAAACCTGCATATTCTTTTCTGTCTTTCACACATTTTCATTATGCGCATCTGCTTTTATGAGCCTTTTGATTAACATGACTGTATAAGTTGAAAAAATATTCTAGAAAAAAAAAAAGTCTTTGAAGTCATTTAGTGGAATCATCTGTTTCCTTGATAAGATGTTGAAAGTCAAGTACTTGTTCCCAAAACAGTGAGAGTATCCAATAACACTGCTTTGCACAAGAGATTTTTTTTACTCTGGGGCTTCCTTGTATCTATCTCCTGTGTCTGACCCAGACTTCTTTCTTTGGGATGTGTAAAATGCAATGTACGTTTCTAATGGACTGGGAGCATAGATATTCTTTTTATGAGAAAATGTTGGAAGAAATAAGAGGTTGTGAAACCCTTTGTTCCTATGAAGGCCAAACATTTAACTGTGTGGTAGTGATTCATAGCACTTTCCTGAAACAATTTGTGCTTTTGAGCCATTGGTTATTATTTCACTCAAGGAAAGGTCAAGATGTAACACTTCTTCTCTTCTTTCTGTTCTGCTAATAAAGGAGTTCTGGGTGATATCGTCTATCTATTATCTCATACACAGACCTCACAGCAATTATCTCAGGCACAGTTCAAAGGATATTTATTCTCTTCAATATATTCTACAAATGAATGCATAAAGGCAAATGCTGATCTCTGAGTAGAAATCTGAAATGCTATGTATGTGTAAGGAATGCTTAACACAGAGACCTACAACTGGACAATGCAAAGACAGTCAAAAATTTTAAAGCACTCAGGGCAAAACAGAATGTCTTCATCAGATTTTCCCCTTAATGTTTTCAGATCTTTGCAGAAAATGGGACATATAGATTTTAACAGCCAGAGGTGATGAATGTTTCTAATGAAAAAATGTCCTCCAGAAATGAGATTTATGCTCACCTTAATATACAGAGACTATGTCAGAATGCATAAGACCTGAACAGGGTCCAGCTATACAGTTCCCAATCAGTGAGAATAGGCCTATGGGCATAGGGCCACACCACTAAACAAAAACCTATCTGCAATGATATTCGTGGGCAAAGAGAACATCAGGAGTCTTGCCTGATATATCAATCACACAACAGAGTATGCCCACTCTTTTTCTTATTGGTCTTAACTTGTTTGTTTCTAATTTTTGTGCTTTTTCTTTTGTTGTTATTTTATAATTTATAAAATTACAAATATATAATATGTAAATACATAATGCAAGATATATATTTATAATAATATAAATAATTGATTAAATTTATATATGTGAATAAATGTTAGAAAAATAAAAGAATCAAACACACCTAGGAGAAGTAGAAAGCAGGAAATAATCAAACTCAATCAGAATCAATATATTAAAAACAAAGAAAACAATACAAAGACTCAGCAAAACCAAGAGCTGATTCTTTGTGAAAATCAACAAGATAAACAAACCCTTAACCAAACTAACTAAAAGGCAAACAGACAGTACCCAAATAAACAAAATCAGAAATGAAAAGGGAGACATAACAAAGAACACTAAGGAAATTCAAAGAATAATTAGATCATACTATAAAAGCCTGTACTCCACAAAATTGGAAAATCTAAATGAAATGTGTGATTTTCTAGATAGGTATCAATTACCAAATATCAATCAAGGTCAGATAAATTATCTGAATATTCACATAACTGTTACGGAAATAGAAGCATTCTTTAAAATTTCCCAACCAAGAAAACCCAAGGGCCAGATGGTTCTAATGAAGAATTTTACCAGACTTTCAAAGAGAAGCTAATAGCAAATCTCCTCAAACTATTCCACAAAATAGAAACAAAAGAGACACTGCCAAACATATTCTGTGAGGTCACCATCATTCTAATATGTAAATCACACAAAGACTCAACAAAGAAAGAATTTCAGGTAAGTTTTTGTTCATGAACATTGATGTAAAAATACTCAAAAAATACTTGATAACCAAATCCAAGAATACATAAAAGACATCATCCATCATGATCAAGAAGGCTTAATCCCAGGGATGTTTGTATGGTTCAATATATGAAAATTCATCATCTTAACCAATCATTAAACCAAACTGAAAACAAAACAAAACAAAACAAAACAAAACAAAATCATATGATCATCTCCTTTGATCCTGAAAAAGCCTCAGAAAAATCCAACACTCATGTGAAAAATCTTGGAGAGATCAAGGATATGAGGTACATATAAAAGCAATATACAACAAACTAGTAGCCAATAGCCAGTTAAATGAAGAAACTTAAAGCAATTCTAGAAACCTAGGTGACAAGACAAATCTATGCCCTTTCCCTCTCTATGCAATAGAGTCTTTGAAGTTCTAGCTGGTATAATACAACATCTAAAAGAAATCAAATGAAATACATATGAGAAAGGAAGAAGTTAAAAATATAACTATTTATAGGTGATATAATATACATAAATGACCCCCAAAATTCTACCATAAAATACCTATAGCCAATAAACACCTTCAGCAATACAAAATGAATACAAAATGAACACAAAGCAGTCAGTAGCCCTCCTTTATACAAACAACAAATAGGCTGGTGTGTAGGGGAGTAGGGCAGGGCAGGGTATAGGGAACGTTCAGGATAACATTTGAAATGTAAATAAAGAAAATATATAATTTTTTTAAAAAAGAAGAAGTTAGTGAGACTATACCTTTCACAGTAGCACCAAATAGTATATACTGTCTTGGTGTAACTCTCACTAAACAAGTGAAGGACTTATATGACAAGAACTTCAAGGTTTTTTTTTGTTTTGTTTTGTTTTTGTTTTTTTTGTTTTGTTTTGTTTTGTTTTTTTCAGAGTTTAGGATCTTTACTGTCTTGGAATGTCCTTAGAAGGCTCTGTCATTGAACAGGTAACAGAGTAAAAACCCCAGAGTCCTTTCTTTAAAATGAAGAGGGAAAGAATTGGATGGAAGGAACTATTCAAACTTCGTCTTCTTTCCTTGTGGCTTGAAGTCTCCCCCTCCTCCTCTGCCGCCTCGGAAGCCTCCTCTGCCTCCAAAGCCTCCCCGACCTCTTCCGCCAAATCCGCCTCTTCCACCTCTGCCACCACCTCTGCCTCCAAAACCTCCTCTGCCTCCACCTCGACCACCAAAGCCACCTTCACCCTTAGGTTTGGCCCAGTCCAAGGTAACTTTGTTTCCGTCAATTTCTCCATCTTCCATGGCCTCCTTGGCAGCTTTGGCATCTTCTTCACTATTAAAGTCTACAAAACCAAACCCTTTAGAAGACCCAGTTTCCCGATCAGTGACTATTCTTGCACGAACAGAGCCCTCAAATGATTCTTTTAAGGTCTCTTCAGTAGTATCCTCAGACAGACCTTTGACAAACAGAGTTTTGGATGGTTGACTTCTTAAAGAAATCAAGGAAGATATCAGACATTGAAAGATTTCCCTTGTTTAGGAATCTGTGTGATTGAAATAGTGAAAATGGCCATCTTACCAAAAGCAATCTACAGATTTCCACCAAAAACCCAATACAATTCTTTACAGGCCTTGAAGAAACAATTCTCAACTTCATGTGAAAAACAAAACAAAACAAAACAAAACAACAACAAAATTCAGGATAGTCAAAACAATCCTGAATAATAAAAGAACTTTTAGAGGTATCAAAAAATCTGACAGCAAGCTGAACTATAGAGAAATAATAATTTTAAATGCATAGTATTGATATAGAAACAAATAAGTTGATCAATGGAGTCGAATTAGACCCCGAAATAGGGCAACATACATACAGACAATTAACTTTTGACAAAGAAATCAAAACCATACAATAGAAAAGGGGAAGAATTTTGAACAAATGATCCTGGTCTAATTGTATGTCTGCATGTAGGAGAAAGCAAATAGATCCTTACCTATCACCCTACACGAAGCTTAATTCTAAATGGATCAAAAAACCGATGGTAAAACCAGATACACTAAATGAAGTAGAAAAGAAGGTGGGTGATAGTCTGGAAATCATCAGTACAGGGGTCATGTTCCTAAGCAAAACACCACTGGTTCAAACAATAAAGGTAACAATTACTTCAGGAAACCAAATAAAGCCTCTGTAAGGCAAAGGACACTACCACTGGGACAAAACAACATCTTACATATTGGGAAAAGATCTTTACTAATTCTACATCTGGCACAGGGTTAATATCCAAAATATAAAGACCTCAAAAAAATTAGACACCAAAAAAAACCAAAAACCCAATTTTAAAAAATGGAATAATAAGCTAAATAAATAATTCTCAAAAAAGGAATCTCTAATGGCAGAGAAGTACCTGAAGAAATGTTGAAAGTCCTTAGGCATCAGGGAAATGCAAATCATAAACAGCTGTGAGATTTCACCTTACACTGGTCAGAATGGCCAAGATCAAAAACTCAAGGACAGCACATGCTGGTGAGGTTGTGGAGGAAAGGGAACACTCCTCCACTGCTGGTGGGAGTGCAAACTTGTACAACTACTCTGGACATCAATTTGGTGGTTTCTCAGAAAATTGGGAAATGTTCTACCTCAAGATCCAGTTATACCACTTCTGGGCATATAACCAAAAGATACTCCACCATCCAACAAGGATACTTGTTCAACTATGTTCAAAGCAGCTGTATTTTGTAATAGTCAGGAATTGGAAGCAACCTAGATACCCCTCAACTGAAGAACTGATAAAAAGAATGAGGTTTGTTTACACAATGGAATACTACTTAGCCATTAAAAACAAGGACAACATGAATTTTGCAGGAAAGTTGTTACAACTAGAAAATATCATCCTGAAAGAGGTAAGCAAGCCCCAAAATAACATACATGGTATGTAGTCACTTTTAATATTAGCCATAAAGTACTGGATAAACATGCTATTATGAACAGAAGCCAAATGACTAGGAGGACCCAAGGGAGGATGGTTGAGTCCTTCTCAAAAGAGAAAAAGCAACATAGATATTAGAGATCCATGAAAGAAGGGAACTGGATGGGAGAGGGGATGTGGAGGGGAGGGTAGTAACCAGACATAGGGAGAACAGGGGAGAGAAAAGGAAAATCAATGGAAATGGGAATCTCTAAAAGTTCCAGAGACTTGCGGTGAAAGGCAGTCCCCAGGAGGGTGTACTTTGGCCACTCTAACTGAGACCCCTAACAGTGGGGTATGTGATCAAGCAGTGACTACTTCCTGTAGCCAGACAAGACACCCGGTGGAGGAATAAGAACAGCAACTCACCCATGAAACCTTCAACCCAAAATGAGTCCTACCTATATGTACAAGGACAAAGATAGAGCAGAGATGGAAGGAATAGCTAAAAATGACTGCTTCAAATTGATACCTATATCATGGATAAAAACCAATTCTTGATACTATTCATGATTCTCTGTTATGCTTGCAGAAAGGAACCTAGCATAACACCTCTGAGATGATCCATCAAGCAGCCAATAGAAAGAGATGCAGAGACCCACAATCAAATATTCAATGGAGCACAGGGAGTCTTATGAAAGAGTTGGGAGAGGATTGATGAATCCGAAGATGACAGAGGATCCACAGGAAGACCAAGAGAGTCAACTATCCTGGACCCTTGGGGACTCCAGAAACTCTTTGCACATGTGTAACAGATGCACAACTCGGTCACCGTATTTGTCATTAATTCCTTTATATGACATAGAGTGGTATGAGCTCATACCATCAGGGAATGTTGTCCCTGCCAAGGTTACTCGTGGATAACCAGAAAAAGCATGATTCAGGAGAGTCGGTCTGTGTCTCTGTGATACTAAGATTTAAGGTTGTGGCAAAGAACTCTGAAAACATGAGTTCTAGAATAAATAAATCACTGTAAGAATCCTTTATTACGAGATTTCTCAACTGTGCAATATAAAAGGTTGCAAAGTGAATTGAATGAGGGTCTTCAAGGACCTGAAAGGAAAGAAGCAGTTACACTAATGATTCATCTTAGAGAGATATTAAGGAAGCCAGGTGTGCAAGATATGCTAGTACAATGGTGCCACGAAGCTTTTAGGAATAAGCATTGAATATCTGAGTTGAATTAATGCTCACTTAATGAGGTGGAACCCGTACACCACAGGGTGGGTTACTAATCACCTGAGACTGGATAGCCCAGAGACCTAGAGTAAAATCAAAGTTTACTGGTATTCAAAAATTAAAATAAAATCCAAATCAAAAATAAAAATAACTCCTAATGATATCAAGTTATACTTACAGATTAGTGTCTTGCTTAACCGTCATCAAATAAGCTTTTTCCTACCAGGTTACTTACAAAAGGAAGGTTCATTCACCCTACCATTCTATCTTATAATCTTTCATTTAAGGATAATTAAGACAAGAGTTAAAATCTATAGTTGCATAACATCTACGGTCAAAAACAGAAATAAATAAATGGATTAATCTTGCCAACTAGAACTCTTCACTCATATGGTTCAAAGCCCAGATCATAAAATGATACCCACTATCATAGGCTATGATTTGTTCCATGAGCCATCATGGTATCCCCACACAGACATGCGGTTAGCCCAATCAATGGTAATTAGATAAATCTTCATTAAGAAGATGACTAGGTGACTAGTCATCCTAGTCATCCTAGGTGACTCTATTTTGTGCTAAGTTGACCATTAAAATTTATTACACCACTATCATTTGCTTCCCTAGTAAAACTGGTGAAATACGCTAGAGTCCACAGATTCGAGTAAGCTCCTAACTGATTGGATGAGAAACAATACTATAGCAAACCTCACAGTTTAAATTAAATTAACATACAAGTAAGGTGGGATTTAGATATGACATATTTATAGAATGATGTGCTTCTTTTTCAAAGTAATTATTCACCTAGCAAAAAGCATCATAATTATCATGCTACATTAATGGTCACACTAAAGAAATTACTACATTAGTTTGAGTATACAAGAATAATTCTCTTGATTCTGCACATCTGCATTAGTTATTTTGAGTATAAGTAAAAAAAAATTACTATTTCACTATTTCCTTAATGAGTTAACCCTGTGTCCACTTAATACAGCTACAAACAGACTGGCATTCCAAGGACCAAAGCCAAAACAAACCAACCAAGCAAAAAAAACTTTTTTTTTTGTTTTGTTTTGTTTTTCGAGGTAGGGTTTCTCTGTGCAGCCCTGGCTGTCCTGGAACTCACTCTGTAGACCAGGCTGGCCTTGAACTCAGAGATTCGCCTGCCTCTTCCCCCTCGAGTGCTGGGATTAAAGGCGTGCGCCACCATGCCCGGCTTTTTTTTTTTTTTTTTTTTTTTTTTTTTTGACAAAATTTTCTGGAAAGGGTGGCCACACTGGCAATGGATTCTGTGGTTTATATATGGTTGATTGAGATATTTATACTTAAAATAGTTATTTTGGAATCCTGTTAAGCATTATATTAGCCCCAATACTTAACTGAAGGAGAAAGAGATCTCTGTTTATCAGACCCCAGTACCTATAACATTTGATATGATTTTAAGAATAAATTAAAATCTCAGAATGAACTAAGATTATAGTAGCATATTTACATATTAGCCAAAGAATTAATAGATATATTTTAAGTTTCAGAGAGTTAAAGTTATGGCCTCTAATTGTACTATGAATCTATAGTAATATGAACAGTTAAATAAGAGTTAAATGCTTTGAAATCAATTATGGATAATTCTCCCTTGACCCCAAATAGTTATTAACAAAGATGTGTGGTATTTTTCTTTGTAATATAATCATATAGGTACTCTTTGAGGTCAGTAGTAGAATAAACCACACAAATTCTACTAAATAAAATATGAGACACTGTGTAAGACACTAAATCATGTAAAACTGAAAAGTCACAAAAGATTCTAAACTAGAAATAATTTCATTCAATATAAAAATTTTATGTGAAACCAGCTATGTGCACTTTCTATCCAGTGCAATGCAATGAACTGCATAAAGTACTTGGTGTATAAACGTAATAAAACTGTAGTCTTTTGAGGGTACAATTATTTAAGAGAAACACAGAGACCTGAAATAGGAGTGGTCAGATTTGTATTTGGTCTGCATTTTTGCAACAAAGTATATCATGAAGATAATTACCTAGAGAGCTTGATTTGTTAAGAAAGATAACTGTTGCTTATATTAAAGTGACCTTGGTCCTTTCATTATTTGCACTTGTTTTATTTTTGATAAAACACCTGTATAACCTACTATAATCACTTAAGTCTTCTGGACTCCTAGAACTCTAAGTTACATATACATATTTAAATGATAAATAATGAAGTGAATATCTAGTTTCAGCATGGTGAAGTGTAATTAAATGTACCCATGAGTCTCAATCTAATTGCTTCCTGATAGGTTTTTCCTCTAATTCTGCAACAAATGCTTATTAAATGCCAATTACACACAAGATACAGAGCATAATTTATTCTGCCAAAACTGTAATAGCATCCATTTCATTGACTGAGTGATTGATCCTGATCTTTCCTGCATGTTGCTATGAACATCAAGTGAAAATCTGTTTTGGAATACACGAAGTATGGGAAAATATATAAGAATGTAATATTTATATATATGAAAGCAGGGAGTGGCTAAGTGGAGTAAAGTCTACCATGGATAACTAGTGAGTAAAGATTGTAACTCGGCATGTTCGTAATAACATATGGGGATATTCTGTATCCTTTATGGAACATTCTTTCTTATGTATATGTCTAGGAACTTAGATGCATGGTCTAAATCTCGCATTTTCCTTAGATTGGTGGGAATATGTTAGTAAAATCTCATAAGTTGGTCATAAAATTGATTTACAAATGAAAGTTCTTCTATCGTTCAGGATCTTTATGTTAATTTCATTATCTTTTATAAGACAAGTGTTATGGAAAACAATTTAAAGTCATGCCCTATTGCCTTGTTCTTTATTACTCTCATGAACGTTCAATTCACCAATTATCTTGCTGAAACTTAAATACTGAATGAATTTATTGTAGTATGTATTTGTGGGCTAATTGTACTCAAGTACAAATTTTTTGGTTTTGATATATATTTTCAGTCACATCACTTAAATCTAAAACTCACTACAGAAATATGTTAGAATATCTTGTGGTTTTATATGAGGTAAATCATAAGAATGCTTAAGTGACTTTACCAGAGTGAGTGCTAGATCCAGGACTTAGACTCAGAGTTACTAATTCCAAATGTATACTTTTTATGATGGATGATATGGGCTTTTCTACTAATGAAACTTTTGCCTAAAATAATACATTCATGTGGTTCTGTGGCTTACCAACTCATACATCCCTGCATCATGTCAAACAGAGTGAAGCAGTGGTCATGTTAGTCACTGGTCTGATGAGAGTAGGTCAGAAAATAATACATCTCATACAGTCTCTGCTTTCACAAGAAATCAACACAGTTATAAATGAAGTTATTAATCTGTACTTCTTATGTAGTAATTTGTAAAAGACAGGCATGGGGTTAAGGTTTCAAGTCCATCTTTCAAGAGAGAAAATCTCACTTATGCACGATAAAGGGTTATTTGTGCCTTTATATGATTGAAAATTACTGGTTTTATCTATGTATTGGATACATAACTTTTTGTGATGACTGGAGGCTCTTTCAGATTTTGTCAAAAATTTGCCTAGACACAAAGGAATGAAATAATTCTGTGAAGGATTCTTTTTCTTTTTGTATTTAATATTTCTGATGGTTAAGCAAAGAGGAAAATGCTCATTCATAGTTTCCAAGCTTTGAATAAATGTGAATACATAAAGTAAAATTTAAAATGTGCTTGTTACATCTAAAACACCTGGAGACAATCATATCTAAAAACTGCTTTCTTTAAATGTTCCCTTATATCTTCAAAGTGTCCTCAGGAATGTTTACATTTTAGGATAAAATATGTGGGTGGGCAGATAGTTGAATGATGTTGATATCTAGATAAATCATTGGGTAGCTAAGTTGTAGATTTCTGAATTAGCTGGCAATTCTATACATAATTCTTAAAAATCCCACTATCTCTGGCAGAATGAAATAAGTACTACTTTCCGCACCCTGTTGTTCTCAGTCACCTGTGACAGCTGAGCCACTCACTGATAGCACCCTCCATAACTACTGTAGTGCAGAAACCATGATTACATTCCAACTGAGCACACCTGTGGTTCTCTTCATTGCTTTTACCATGACAATCTTGTCTAATTGGCTAGGAAGAACACCTTGCTCTAATCATGCAATTAATGTTTGTTAAGATTGTGAATAATGCACATGAAGTCATGGGTGCATTAAACATATATTCTTTTTCATGGGTCCTCCAGTAATTTTTATTCTGAGTGTGCATTTGATATCAGTATCTACATGTGAAAAATTAACTAATGTGATAAGTCAATTATGTACCAGATGTCATAGACAGTATGTTATTAAGTCCCAAATGAAGGCAAAATGCTGGTTATGTTTCTTAATTGGTGGAAAAGCATATCAATGTCTGGTGTGCTATTCTCATGACTTACTTCCTAGTGTATCCATTACACGTACCCCAGGCTTTGAAAGTAAAACTATGGCACTTTTGCATATTAGCTCACAAAAAGTTTGTTCATAAGAAGTATGTTAAATATATTTTAAAGATGTTTTATGTTAACTATTTCTTTGCTGCCTACTTTTTGTCTAGATACAAGAGAGGTGTTTATCTCTGCAAGGTATTTACCATTAACTGTGTCCCTATTTAATTCTTCTGCTATAGTTTTACCTTTTCTTTCCATAATTGTTTTATTTTTCTGATCTTGCGTTTCACTTGACTTGTTATTGCTTTTGCCCTCATTCACCGCATGTTTAGGCTACCCCATTGGTAAGATTTTGTGTTGCTTTTCTTGTTGGAATGTATCTCAATGGTAGAGTACTTGTTCAGTGTACATGAAGCACTAAATTCAATCTTCAGGACTGAAGGAAACTAACAAGCCATGAAAATGTTTCTCTAGTTCTTTATTGGCACTTTCTCTGATGGTGTAAGTTGAAATTTTGAGAAATGAGTTTCATGAAAAATAACTATCTTCAATAAAGGTATACATATAAAGAAAATACAGGTTTTTAATACAGTCTAGATAATAAATATCTAAATAATTATCTCCTTTCTTGTACCTTATTTAAATCCAAAAATTATATATAATTAATCATGAAATTAAAATAGAATGAATATGAATAAGTGCTAAATTTCAAACAATTTACACTTAATTAAATTTCTTATGAAAATGTGTAAGATAGAATATACAAACCAATAACTCAGAGGATGCTGCTTTGATTGATAGATAAGCATGGGGTGAATAAAGTCTGCATCAAGAACAATGTAAAATACTTCATTGTTTTCCATCAACATTAGATTAATTGAAGTGTCACAAGTCAAGACTTTCATAGTTTTCTATAGCAAATATATTTTATTATTATATATTTGAAGAATTCTAATAAATAGAAACAAGATTTTAATCACATGTTTAATATTTGTGCTTGCGTTTTTGGTTCCACCCTTTCTAAGTAGCTAAGGATTTCTTCACCTTACAAACCAAAGTTTATGTGATAAAAATTTCAACAACCACACAGTAGTTATTACATAAGCAAGATTAAAAGGCAAGATATACAATTTAAAATCGACACTATTCCCTGCCTATTATATTTTATTTCTACTCTTAAGCATTTTATGAAGCCCTGCTATTAGTGAGGATAATGCCCCACATATTTCCTCATCAACACTCTTATTCCGGAGAACATGCTTGTTCCTCCACTCACTGATTCATTCATCCTAAAAGGGAATTTGATGTGCCCGTTATGTTTTATGCATTACACTATTTGCTCAGTACACTTTTGTTTCCTTGTGGACCTATTAGTCAGCAGAGTTGGCCTAATTCTGACTGGACTGATTTCATTTTCACACATTCAAGTCTTTCTTCTTTGGAAGGGAAGGAACTAAATATGGCAATTTTATCTTTACTTTTTATGCAGAAAGGCTTCTTTTGTACATCGTGTTTAGTGATGGTTCTACTTCAAAGTAGATGAACTGACAGGTGTATATTCTATATTTTCAAATATTAATCAACTGTCTATGATCTACCTTAGGACTTCATATAGAGAACTGGAGTTTGCTTGCATTCTCAGGAAAATTTGCATAAAATATTATACATCTCTGAATAGAATGATAACTCCAGTCAACCTGGGGTCAAGTTCTTAATGCTATTTACTTCTAAAAGTTACTGAAATTTACTATTGTTTCTGGGTTTTTTTTTTTTTTGTTGTTGTTTGTTTGTTTAAGGATATTTGCTTGTTATTTTAAACATTTAGCTGGTTCTTTCAGGGCTCTGTAGAATTATTTAGATACCATATTTCATGAATTCAAAGAAGACATCAAACACTGCATTATTTGATCCTGGTTAGGGGTATGTAAGAGTCTGAGTCCATGTCTCCTCTTCAGTGGTGTTTTCTGGTGTGAACTTTGTATGCCTTTTGCATACTGTTGCTTTCTTGTCTTCTTGCTCCTTCTCTGTCCTCTTTTCCCTTACCCTCTCTCTTCCCCATTCCCCTCCCCTTTCTCCCCTCTATGTGCTCTCATCACCAGCCTCTCTCTCTCTCTCCCTTTCTCTGTCTCTACTACCCTCTGAACTCCCCTCCCCATGACCTGAATAAACTCTATTCTATGCTAAAAAAAGTCTTTTGCATACTGACATAGTTTCTAGGAATGAATATATATATGTGTATATATATATATATATATATATATATATATATGTACATATATATATATACATAAAAATATATATATTCATTGCTAATATATATATATTCATTGCATATATATATATATATATATATATATATATATATATCAACCAACCATGTTGTTTAGAAGATATCATTCACAACATCTTATTTCTAAAATTTTCCACCTGGTGGGAAGGTTGAGAAAGACATCCTACTCAGGAATGAGGGGGTCCAAAGTCTAATACTCTTTTATGCTGTTGGTTCCTTTGTGGATCTTTGCATTAATTACAATCGACTGCAAGACAATGCTTCTTTTGAAAAGCGCTAAGTGGGTGTACTGCTAGGTCATTAGATTTCCTATTGCTATTTTCCTTTAACAGAAGAATAGAAGTAGGTTTGGTTTTTTTTTGTTGTTGTTGTTGTTGTTGTTTTTTTTTTTTTTTTTTTTTTTTTTCTGTGTTTGAGAGTGAAGTCTAATTGAGAGGCAGACAAAGTGACAAATCAGAGAAATACTTGACAGAATGGGTAAGAGATATGATACATCCAATTCACAGAGACCAGTACAGGAGAGAGAAGCCAGTGAAGAGTATGGAGACAGATAACATGGTGTGTGTGGTTAGTGGATGTGGTGTGAGCTTAGGACCGATTTAACTAGACGAATAGAGAAAGGTGGGAAAGAGCGAAGAGGTTATACACAGGGCAAGACAGAGGGAACCAGAGAAAAAGGAGGCAGAAGGTTAACAGATATTGCAGAAGTCGGCCATCATTGGGAAGAGAAGCCCCTTGGTCTTGCAAACTTTATATGACCCAGCACGGGGGAATGCCAGGGCCAAGAAGTGGGAGTGGGTGGGTAGGGGAGCAGGGGCAGGGGGAGGGTATGGGGAACTTTCGGGATAGCATTTGAAATGTAAATAAAGAAAATATCTAATAAAAAAATGGGGAAAAAAAGAATATGAGTAAAGATCAGTGTTCTGCTGGAAAAATAAAAAAAGCTTTGATCAACTTATTGTGTTTTAAACTTAATAAAATTAAATTTTTTTCCTAAAAAAAAAAAAAAAAAAAAAAAAAGATATTGCCAAAGCCAGTATGAGGGCAGGCAGAGCATTTCAGTCAGAAGCCAGACTGAGTTAGTCAGCTTGGAATCTTAGATTGCATGGAGGCTAGAAGCCACCAGGTGCAGGTCTAGGGATAGTTAGGAGAGAGAAGGAAATATTCTGGGCTCTGCCCAAGAAATGTATCTAGTGTATAGCTTTCTCCTTATCATTTCGTCTCATGCAATAAAAGTGGTGTTTCCACCACTTATCCCCAAATAAAGTCATATGGTGCATTTTTCAAGGGAAAATTAAAACACAGAGTAAATAGGTTAAAACATACAATAAAACATTTGACCAGATTACCTTAAAATTTTTCATGCTTAAGAAATTGTGTTTTTAAGGAGTGAAAACATGAGAATATAATCAGAGTTCTCTTCAAAGTTTAAATCATTGTGACATAAGGGACGTTACCAAACATTGTGACATAAGGGACATTACCAAATTGAAATAGTAGCTGTCTGTTTGTAATAAGAATATAAAAGATGTACATTGAAGCTATATGATCTAAAATAGAGCCAAGTTTACTTTCCTGATGCTCTTTCATGGGCTTGAAGCTGAATGCTTAGGAACTTGTGCTTAAATAGTTATTATAACTTCAATAACCAGAACTTAGACAATTATTAGTTGAGGCAGAATGAGTCATATACAGACAGAATATATTTGCTTTATTCAGAACCAACACATAATCCAATGTATTAGAGACCAGTAAAATATTTTCTTTTTGTTTAAAAAGTTTTTGTAAACTTTTTAATTCTTGCATCTTCCAGGCATTAATTTGAAATCCTGTTCCTCTGTCATTTGCTGTGCTTATTTCAATTATTTTATGTTACTTTTTAAGCATGTCCCTTTTAAAAAAAATATGTCCCATTTTCCCAAGACACTCTAATCCATATGTGTACTAATATTTAGCATTCAGACAAAACATGCTTATGACATATTTAGCTACTTCAATCTAACATCCTTGGTGAATTTCATGATATTTCAGTAGTATCTGTGAATCCTGTATTTTTTTCTCTTGTCTCTTACTGATAAAGTTCCCAACATTATGCTTTCATGACTCAAATGATTTGTTTATGTCACAACCATTATTGATTACTTCAATGGAATATACCATGTATGATTCTGCAAATATTTTTGGGCCTCTGACTTCAGTGTCATTTTACTTTGTAAACTGAGATAAGATTTTTTTTTTTTCTTCATCAGATGTTTCTCAAAGCTATACATTCCTGGATTTGGTGAAAGTACAAAATAATAAGTGAAAGCTAATTATCTAAAATTCTTCCCCAAAATTGAAGGTTAGACAATTAGACAAGTCAATGAAGTGTTTATCTTTTAAAAGCTTGATTCTTTCAAAAACTGTAATGGCCATCAATTCTGAGATCACTGGTTTAGAAAGTTGTTAGACAGTAGGATACAAAAAAACAGAATAACAATAGTTCTGGATTATTTAAGCATCAGATTCAAGGCTTTACTTTACATGAATTTTAGATATGACTTCACATGAATTTTAGACATGGTTTTTATAAGGATTTTATATTTTATATATATTATATAAATTTAATTTATCAGTGGTCACATCTCCTGCAGGGGCTAGATGAGGCCTTGGGAGGTAGCAGGGACTGATGGGTGAGACTCATCTGAAATCACTTATGGACTTATGGCACCGTACTCTGATGATCAAGAAACTTGCCCTAGTATTATGGACCATTTCCAAATCCATAACTACTTTTGCCAGCCAACTGTTCTTTCCTTAGTTTTAATGGAATTATTTCTTTTGCCTTTGTGGAAAAAAAAATTAGAAAACCATGTATAGCCTTAAAGCAACAGCACTATATACATAGCTACTGAATTATTAATTGATGAATACTGAATGAGTATTTCTTTATCCAGAGACGTATTTATATATGGTATAGGAATCTTTGTTCATGGAAAGGCAATTTGAGGCATACATACTTCAACAATTTTTATACGTCATAACTTGAAATTACAATTATATATATTATGTAATATGTAAAATAAAATTATAATAAATATAATTATAAAAAAATGTAATTCACCTTTATTTTCTTTTGACACTTATACTTAGTTCTATACAGTCTATACTTAGTTCTATACAGTCTATACTTAGTTCTATACAGTCTAT
>NC_034611.1:43621068-43624938 GCF_900095145.1 Mus pahari
CTTAGTTCTATACAGTCTATACTTAGTTCTATACAGTCTATACTTAGTTCTATACAGTCTATGCTTAGTTCTATACAGTCTATACTACCTTTTTAACGAAGACGTTAAATCACGTAGGCCTTGAACTTAAATTGTACATTTATTTACTGGCATTTATCTTTTAAAGAGCTCTTTCATATTACTAAAAGTTTTCATAGTCAATATCTGAAATGTTAAAATTATATGTTAAATAGAATTTTTAAATGAAAAATGTACTGATTTCTCAATTTGAAAAAAAAGCAGTTTCAGACCTTCATATTCTTCAAGAACTGAGAATTTTTTAATAGACAAATCGTAGAAATTTTAAAAATATACACCTACATATAGACATATATTTTGTATCTTGGGATATTATCAGTTTCCAAAATGGAAGAATTATATTACAGCAACTAATTATATTCTCATCAACTGTATTATATTGTATTATTGCATTTTTTCATTTCTTTTTTTTTTTTCAATTATTCACTCAGTCTCTACAGAGTAAGAAATTATATTGTGTCGCTAGTTGCATATGTAGCAGAGGATGGCCTACTTGGCCATCAATGGGAGGAAAGGCCCTTGGTATTGCAAAGATTATATGCCCCAGTACAGGGGAATGCCAGGGCCAGGAAACAGGAGTGGATGGGTTGGGGAGCAGGGTGGGGGGGAGAATATAGGGGGCTTTGGGGACAACATTTGAAATGTAAATGAAGAAAATATCTAAAAAAAAATGCCTTAAAAAGAAAAAAAGAAATTATGTTATGCTATGACTGCAGAAATATTTCTTCATGTTCCAGAAATGTGTGTTTTATTAGAGATAGTAGAATATTTTTTAGGTGAGTGTCTCACTGTGGTTTTAGGTGGTGTTTTAACAGCATTTGTTTTGAGTAAGAATCCGACATGAAGTTGGGTGGGTAGAGAAGGGGAAAAAGAACTAGAAGAAATAATGAAGGAAACAGAATATAATAAAATATTTGTGAACAGATTTAACCTTCTTTATGTGTTCCAAATGGATCCTTGAGATAACAAATTATGGACTTTTTGGACAGTCATTGTGATATGGCCTACAGGAAAAGATGTGGCTCAAAGATCTAAGCTACAGAGGAGGGGAGCATGGCCACTGTTTGTCTCTATTGGGTTAGTTATCAAGGAAGTTTTGTGGTAGAAGTGAAGGTCACAAGTTTTTTTCTTAATGGCCCAGTGTTAGCATAGTGAGACAATGTATGAGAAGTTGTTTATATTTAAATAGCTTTGTCAAGGTAACTTCAAAGACTCTGTGAAACTTACATTCTTTTTTTAAATTAATTAATTAATTTACACTCCATATTTTATTCTGCCCACCATTTACTCTCCAACTGATCCACATCCCATACCTCCTCCCCACCCACATGGATGTCCCCATCCTTACCCTTCCTGACCTCTAAACTCCCTGGGGCCTCCAGTCTCTTGAGGGTTAGATGCATTATCTCTGAATGAACACATACCTGGAAGTCCTCAGCTGTATGTGTGCAGGGGGCCTCATATCAGCTGGTGTATGCTGCCTGTTTGGTGGTTTAGTATTTGACAGATCTCCAGGTGCCAGATTAATTGAGACTGCTGGTCCTCCATTAGGGTCAGCCTACTCCCCAGCTTCTTGCAATATTTTCCTAATTCAACAACAGGGGTCAGCTGCTTCTGTCCATTTGTTGGGTGCAACTATCTGCCTCTAGCATTTTCAGCTGCTTGTTGGGTCTTCTGGAGTGCACTTATGCTACGTCCCTTTTTGTGAGCTCTCCATAGCTTCAGTGATAGTGTCAGGCCTTGGGATCTCACCTTGAGCTGGATCCCTCTTAAGGCCTGTTGACAGATGCTTTTTCCTCATTCTCCTCTCCATTTCCACCCCTGTAATTCTCCAGCTGATAAACAATTTCAGCAAAGTGGCTGGATAAAAAATTATCTCGAATAAATCAGTACCGTTCCTTTATAGAAATGATAAACAGGATGAGAAAGAAGTTAGGGAAACAACTCCCTTCACAATAGCCACAAATATTACAAAATATCTTGGGGGAACTCTACCCACACAAGTAAAAGACCAATACGAAAATAAATTTAAGTCTCTCAAGAAAGAAATCGAAGAAGATCTCAAAAACTGGAGAGATCACCTATGCTCATGGGTTGGCAGAATTAAGAGTAAAAATGGCCATCCTACCAAAGGCAATCAATAGATTCAATGCAATCCCTATCAAAACCTCAACACAATTCTTCAAAAACATGGAAGGAACAATTCTTAAATTCATCTGGAAAGGCAAAAAACAAAACAAACAAACAAACAAAACAGAATAGCTAAATCCATTCTTAACAATTAAAAAATGGCTGGGGGAATCACCATCCCTGACCTCAAGCTTTACTACAGAGCAATAGTGATAAAAACTGCATGGTATTGCTACAGAGACAAACATGTTGATCAATGGAATAGAATTGAAGGCCAAGGAATCTGTCCCCTGGACTCAATTGAGATCACCATCTTGTATCCTAGGTCTCTCAGAGACCAGTCTGCTCAGCAAAGTTTCTAGGCTGAAGAAGGAACAGAGCTTCTTGGACAGGGTCCCTTCAGGCCTTCATCCTCAGCCAGGAGGCAGAGCTGAGCACCAAACCTCTGTGCACTTTCCCCACCAGAGTAGAGCTGGCCTGCAGAGAGTGCTCTGACCACTGGGACTCAGGAGAGAGTTGGACTCCCAGGAGTGCTGACAGAGGATAACAGAATCACAGGAGGAAAAAGCTCTAGCCAGAGACAGCTAGAACATATAACCCAGAGATTTCCAGATGGCAAAAGGCAAATGTAAGAATCTTACTTAAAGAAAACAAGACTACTTGGAATCATCAGAACCCAGTACTCCCACCACAGGAAGTCCTGGATACCACAACACAACCGAAAAGCAAGACTCGGATTTAAAATCATATATCATGATGCTGATAGAGGATTTTTAAAAAGGCAATAGTAACACACTTAAAGAAATACAGGAGAACATGGCTAAACAAGTAGAAATCTTTAAAGAGGAAGCACAAAAATCTCTTAAAGAATTACAGGAAAACACAACAAAACAGGTGATGGAATTGAACAAAACCATCCAAGATCTAAAAATGGAAGTAGAAACAATAAAGAAAACCCAAAGGGACACAAATCTGGAAATAGAAATCCTAGGAAAGAAATCAGGAACCATAGATACAAGCATCAGCAACAGAATACAAGAGATGGAAGAGAGAAACTCAGGTACAGAAGATTCCATAGAAAACATGGACAAAACAATCAAAGAAAATACAAAATGCTAAAAGATCCTAACCCAAAACATCCAGGAAATCCAGGACACAGTGTGAAGACCAAACCTAAGGATAATAGGTATAGATGAGAATGAAGATTTTTCACCTTAAAGGGCCAGTAAATATCTTAAACAAAATTATAGAAGAAAACTTCCTTAACCTAAAGAAAGAGATGCCATGAACATACAAGAAGCCTACAAAACTCCATATAGACTGGACCAGAAAAGTAATCACTCCTGACAAATAATAATCAGAACAACAAATGCACTAAATAAAGATAGAATATTAAAAACAGTAAGGGAAAAAGTTCAAGTAACATATAAAGGCAAACCTATTAGAATAACACCAGACTTCTCACCAGAGACTATGAAAGCCAGAAGATCCTGGACAGATGTTATTACAGACCCTAAGAGGACACAAATGCCAGCCTAGGCTACTATACCCAGCAAAACTCTCAATTACCATAGATGGAGAAACAAAAGTATTCCATGACAAAACCAAATTCACACAATATCTTTCCATGGATCTAGCCCTTCAAAGGATAATAAAGGAAAA
>NC_034611.1:43625359-43641899 GCF_900095145.1 Mus pahari
CAAAGTTATCAAAAAAGACAAGGAGGGGCACTTCATACTCATCAAAGGTAAAATCTTCCAAGATGAACTCTCAATTCTGAATATCTATGCTCCAAATGCAAGGGCAGACACACTCATTAAAGAAACTGTAGTAAAGCTCAAAGCATACATTGCATCACACACAATAATAGTGGGAGACTTAAACACCCCACTCTCATCAATGGACAGATTGTGAAAACAGAAACTAAACAGAGACACAGTGAAACTAACAGCAGTCATGAATGAAATGGATTTAACAGATATCTACAGAACATTTATCCTAAACAAAAGGATATACCTTCATTTCAGCACCTCATGGTACCTTCTCCAAAACTGACCATTTAAAAAAGGTCACAAAACAGGCCTCAACAGAAACAAAAATATTAAAATTATCCCATGTATCCTATCATATCACCAAGGACTAAAACTGATATTCAATAGCATCATAAATAATAGAAAGCCAACATTCACATGATAGCTGAACAACACTCTACTCAATGACAACTTGGCCAAGGAAGAAATAAAGAAAGAAATTAAAGATTTTTTAGAGTTTAATGAAAATGATGCCAAAAGAAATCCAAACTGATAGGACACAGTGAAAGAAGTCCTAAGAAAAAAAACTTATAGATCTGTGTTCCTCCAAAAAGAAACTTGAGAGAATATAGTTTAGCAGCTCGACAGCACACCTAAAAGCTCTAGAAAAAAAGGAAGCAAATTCACCCAAGAAGAGTAGACTGTAGGAAAAAATCAAACTCAGGAATGAAATCAACAAAGTAGAAACAAAAAGAAAAGAAATTGATACTACTAATCAACCAAAAAATAATACAACCAGGAGCTGTTTTTTTGTTTGTTTGTTTGTTTTTTAGAAAATCAACAATATAGATAAACCCTTAGCCAGAATAACTAGAGGGCACAGGGACAGTATCCTAATTTAAAAAATCAGAAATGAAAAGGGAGACATAACAGCAAAACCTGGATGAAATGGACAATTTTCTAGACAGATACCAGATACCAAAGTTAAATCAGGATCAGAATAAAAATCTAAACAGTCCCATAGGCCCTAAAAAAATAGAAGCACTCATTAATAGTCTCCAACCAAAAAAAAGCCCACAACCAGATGGGTTTTGTGCAGAGTTCTATCAGACCTGAAAAGAAAACCTAAATCCAATTCTCCTCAAATTATTCCAAAAAAACATAGAAACATTCATTCTATGAAGCCACAATTACTCTGACACCTAAACCACATAAAGACCCAACAAAGAAAGAGAACTTCAGACCAATTCCCCTTATGAACACCCATGCAAAAATACTCAATAAAATTCTTGCAACCCAAATCCAAGAACACAACAAAATGATCATCCATCATGATCAGGTAGGCTTCATCCNAGGGATGTAGGGATGGTTTAATATATGGAAATCCATCAACATAATCCACTATATAAACAAACTCAAAGACAAAAACCACATGATCATCACGTTAGATGCTGAGAAAGCATTTGACAAAATCCAACACCCATCCATGATAAAAGTCTTGAAAAGATCAGGAATTCAAGGTCCACACATAACATAATAAAAGCAATATATAGCAAACAAATAGCCAATATCAAACTAACTGGAGAGAAAATTGAAGTAATCCCACAGACATTAGTGACTAGACAAGGCTGCTTACTTTCTCCCTACCTATTCAATATAGTACTTGAAGTCCTAGCCAGAGCAAATAGACAACAAAAGGAGATCAAGTGGATACAAATTGGAAAGAAAGAAGTCAAAATTTCACTATTTGTGGATGATATGATAGTATATATAAATGACCCTAAAAATTCCACCAGTGAATGCCTAAACCTGATAAACAGCTTCAATGCAGTAGAAGGATATAAAACTAACTCAAACAAATCAGTTGCCTTTCTCTACACAAAAGATAAACAGGATGAGAAAGAAATTAGTGAGACAACACCCTTCACAATAGTCACATATAATATAAAATACCTTGATGTGACTCTAACTAAGAAAATGAAAGATCTGTATGATCTTCAAGTCTCTGAAGAAAGAAATTGAAGATCTCAGAAGATGGAAAGATCTCCCATGCTCATGGATTGGCAGGATTAATATAGTCAAAATGACTATCCTGCCGAAAGCCATCTACAGATTCAATGCAATCCCCATCAAAATTCCAACTCAATTCTTCACTGAGTTAGAAAGGGCAATTTGCAAATTCATCTGGAATAACCAAAAACCTAGTATAGCAGATCTATTCTCAACAATAAAAGAACCTATGGTGAAATCACCATGCCTGACCTCAAGTTGCACTACTTAGCAATTTTGATAAAAACTTCATGGTACTGGTATGGTGAGAGAAAGGTAGATCAATGGAGTAGAATTAAAGACCCAGAATGAACCCACACACCTATGTTCACTTGATCTTTGACAAAGGAGCTAAACTGTCCAGCTTTAAAAAGACAGCATTTTCAACAAATGGTGTTGGCTCAACTGGTGGTTATCATGTAGAAGAATGAGAATTGATCCATTCTTATCTCCCTGTACAAAGCTCAAGTCTTAGTGGATCAAGGAACGCCACCTTAAACCAGAGACACTGAAATTTATAAAGGAGACTTGAGAAAGCCTCAAAGATATGGCTACAGGGGAAAAATTCCTGAACAGAACAACAGTGGCTTGTGCTGTAAGATCGAGAATCAACAAATGGGACNCCATAAAATTGCAAAATTTCTGTAAGGCAAAAGACACTGTCAATAAGACTAAAAGGTCACCAACAGATTGGGAAAGGATCCTTACCAATCCTAAATCTGATAGGGACTAGTGCCATGGACTGGGCTCAGTCAGCACCACCACCCCCCCCAATCTGTGTGAATCAAAGTCTTGGACAGATGGGCATACAGTCAGCGAGACAATCAGATGTGGACAGGAGAGAATGTGTTGGATCTGAATGCAATATCTAAATGAAAATCAGACTTTTTTATACAGAAGAAAAACAAGAAAAGCCAAGTTGACACATCCTTCAAGTTACAGTGACACAAAATAAAAGGAATTCATACATCAAAAGATGTCTGATACCAGGCCACATTTACCACTTAAAATGGAGCCAGGTGAATGCTATAATGTAATGCTAGTTTATTGATGAACCCACCACCAGGGGTTCTTAGTAAATCCCTTATTATGCTATTCCTTTGGGCCTAGTGAAGAAACCTGTACCAGGGGAATTTCCTTTCACTAACTCTTTAATGGTTAACCCTCCTATTAGCTAGGCCATTGTGTATCCCCTGTTTGGGTGAGACTGGCTATTGTCCTAAGTAATCACTATGCAGACTAGCCCTGAGCTTTTTAGCTCTGTTCTTTGTAATGCCTAATTAGTTTCAATGTCTCTTCTAGAAGTGAATTTGAGTGTTACTGCATAGGTAACATTCTTACTGAATTCCAAGCTCATTGTGGGCTTCAAGGATTTTTCTAAGACATTGGAACACTGGTGGAGGCTTAGCTATAAGTCAAAAATCAATCTTTAAAGGCACTTATAATACGAGAAAGCACACAGATCCATACTTCAGGCTAACGCGGGGACAGGGTTTGAGTATACAGGCTATAGGAATGCCAAGGGTCCAGGGGCATAGTTTCCTTGAAACTCTTTGTCTTGTGAGTGCTTCCAGGCCTTTTAGCCTGTCAAGCAGACTTCACTGGAGTGGTCATAGCAGACTAGTATCCAATATATGCAAAGAACTCATGAAGCTGAACTGCAGAAAATCAAATAACCCTATTAAAAATGGGGTACAGTGCTAAACGAAGAATTCTCAACTGAGGAATACTGAATGGCTGAGAAGCACCTGAAAAAATGTTCAACATCCTTAATCATCAGGGAAATGCATATCCAAACAACCCTGAGATTCCACCTCACACCAGTCGGAATGGCTAAGATCAAAAATTCAAGTGATAGAAGATGCTGGCAAGGATGTGGAGAAAGAGGAACCTCCTCCATTTCTGCTGGGACTGCAAGCTGGTATAATCATTCTAGAAATCAGTTTGGAGGTTCCTCAGAAAATTGGACATTGCACTACCAGAATATCCAGCAGTACCTCTCCTGGTCATATACCCAGAAGATCTTCCAACTTGTGATATGGACACATGCTCCAGTATGTTCATAACAGCCTTATTCATAATAGCCAGAAGCTGAAAAGAACCCAGATGTCCCTCAATAGAGGAATGGATACAGAAAAAGTGGTACATGTACACAATGGAGTACTACTCAGCTACTAAAAACAATGAATTTATGAAATTCTTTGGCAAATGGATGGATCTGGAGGATATCACTCTGAGTGAGGTAACCCAATCACAAAAGGACCCACATGATATACACTCACCGATAAGTGGATATTATCCCCCAAACTTAGAATAACCAAGATACAATTTGCAAAACACATGAAAGTCAAGAAGAAGGAAGATCAAAGTATGGATACTTTGTTCCTTCTTAGAATGGATAATAAAATACCCATGGAAGGAGTTAGAGAGACCAAGTTCAGAGCTAAGATGGAAGGAAGGTCCATCCAGAGACTGCCCTACCCATGGATCCATCCAATAAACAACCACCAAACGCAGACTAATGCATTTGCCAACCATTTATCAAATGGTGCTGGTCTACTGGCTGTCTGTATTCAGAAGAATGAAAATAGTCCCTTATTTTTCACCTGTACAAAGCTCAAGTCGAATTGGATCAAGGACCTCAACATGAAACCAGATACAATGAATCTAATAGAACATGCTTTAAGATTAAAAATTGATAAATGGGTCCTCATGAAACTAGGAAGCTTCTGTAATGCAAAGGACATAGTCAATAAGACAACCTACAGATCGGGGAAAAAAAAAATCTTCACTAACCCCACATTCTATAGAGGGCTAATATCTGAAATATAGAAAGAACTCAAGAAGTTAATCACCAAATAAATAAATAAATAAATAAACAATCACAAAATGGTGTTTAGAACTAAACTGAGAATTCACAAGTGAGGAATCTTGAATGGCTGAGAAGCACCTAAAGAAATGTTCAAAGCCCTTAGTGATCAGAGAAATACAAATCAAAATGAAATGATGATGCTGAGATTCTACCTTATACCAATAAGAATGGCTAAGATCAATACCTCAGGTGACAACACATGTTGTAGAGGATGTAGAGAAAGAGGAATACTCCACCTCCACCATTGCTAGTGGAATTGCAAACTGGTACGACAACTCTGGAAATCAATCTTAAATTTCCTCAGAAAATTGGAAATAGATCTTCCTGAAGACTTAGCTATATTACTCTTGGGAATATATCCAAAAGATGTCCCACCATGCCACAGGAGCACATGTTCCACTATGCTCCTATCGACCTTATTTTTGATAACCAGAAGTTGGAAACAACCTAGATGTCCTATGACAGATGAATGGATACAGAAAATGTGGTTCATTTACACAATGGAATCCTACTTAGCTATTAAGAATGAGTTTTTAATATATAAAAGCTTTGTTCAAGGTGACTAATAAGGGTCTATTTTCATTCTTCTGAATACAGACAGCCAGTTAGACCAGCACCATTTATTGAAGATGTTTTTTTACTTTTTTCCATTGTATATTTTTGGCGTCTTTGTCAAAGATCATGTGGCCATAGGTATGTGGTTTTATTTCTTGGCCTTCAATTCTTTTTTATTTTTTAACTTTTAAAAAATGTTTTATTATTAGATATTTTCTTCATTTACATTTCAGAATACATTATATTCTGAGTTTTGCAGGCAAATGTGTGGAACTAGAAAATATCATCCTGAGTGAGGTAACTCAGACCCAAAGGACATACATGGTACGTACTCACTAATAAGTGGATATTAGCACCACCACCCCCAAACAAAAGTACAGAATAAGAAAGATACATTCCACAGAAATCTAAAAAGTCAACAAGCTAAAGTGCCCAAGTAAAGATGTCTCAGTCCCAGTTGGGAGAGATGAAAAAGCAATCACAAATGGGGAGGGAGGAAGGAACCTGGGAGGAAAAGTAGTTGGGGCATGGAGTTGGGGGTAAAGTGGAACCAGATCTGCTGTCAGGTGATGGAAAATGATGGAAACCCTGAGGGCTAGCAGAAAGAATGGAAACAGTCAACCTCAGACAGAGGTAGGAAGTTAAGGGGACCCTCCAGAATGCACCTGAGATCTTGGAGGTGAGAGACTCTCAGGACTCAAAGGGAGGAACCTTAGATGTAATGGTGGACAGTGTGGAGAGGGAACTTACAGAGCAACCTCCAGCAGGAAGACAGGACACCAAATGAGGGAGGGGGGTGTCCCACAGTTAAAACTCTGACCCACAATTGATCCTGTCTGAAAGAATTACAGAGATGGAAACTGATATTCTTATGGACTAGTAGGCTAGAAAAGTCAGAAAAGTTCGAAGATGGGTTCAAGTAATCACAAACCATTTCCTCACAAGCATAATGTCATCATCTCCAGAGTAAAGTATGCCTTGAAGTATTTCATTGATACCTCATTTTGCTATTGCTAATGTTGGAAATTTTGTTTTGAATGTAAAAGTGTTCATAGCATTGTAAATTATATATATATATATATATATATATATATATATATATATATATATATATAATCAGAAATACAAAATAAAATACTTCATAGATATCTTATTCACTAGTACAATGTCTATTCTGCCCTTACTCAAGCATCCTTAAATTACTTCTAATCCAGAATTTCAGCATTTCTTTTATTAAATAAGATGGTTTATATAAATATCCGTTGCTGTGAACATGTAATAAATACCACAGGATTTTATATTGGAAGTTCATAATATTAACACCTAAGATGTTACTGTGAGGTAAGGTACTTGAAACCCATGTACGGTAATTTGGCCAAATTCACAGAACCAATTAGATAACCTAAATCCCAATGTGTTTTAAGCAAATTTCTTAGATTTGTAAAATAGAATATATTTCATTAGGAGTGTGATGAGGGATATGAAAATGATCTACTTTAATAAAAGATGAATACATTAAAATTTCACTTCAGGTGAAGAATTCATCTCATTGCACAAAGCAAAATATACCACCAACTAACAACTACATTGTCTGTTTATTCATGAATAAAGCCTATTTGTGACTATTAAGAGTTGATGTGAGATTAATCCTGGAACAATTTGTTCAAAATAAATATTAGTATTTTAATTCTTTGCTAATTCTTCTATTCTCTAAGTTGTAGGAGGAAGGTATTTTAAGTTTCTTTATACCTTTTCAAGAATTATTATAAATAATCCATTTTGAAATATGATTTTATTTAAACTATAAGAAAAATAAAATGCAAATTAATCCTTTGAACATTTGTAGAAAACTGATTGTGACTTTCTTGGAATTTGAGAGAGAAAACTAGTCATGCAAGCCAGGAAAGCACTCTTGTGGCAAATGCTCTTGTGACGTATTTGGAGGAAGATCAAATGTCTTGAGCATGATTGCTATGACAGTTTTACAGCCATGTACATAGCTGCACACTCATCAAATTCTTCCTCCAAATGTGTGAAATTATATCTTAATAAAGTTGTTTGAGATAGGTGAAGGCAGATGAAAACATATAGAAAATAATACTCCATGGATGTCTATTCATCAACATGTAAAAAAGTAGAAGTAAAGAATAATGTGAAAGTTTTCAATCTGGCAGAATTCAAATGTAATGGAGTAAACCAGAGATTTGTGGAGACACAAAAGCAAAATGCCTTAGTTAAGGTTTTACTGCTGTGAATAGACACCGGGACCAAGGCAACTCTTGTAAGGACAGCATTTAATTGGGGCTGGCTTACAGGTTCAGGTTGAGTCCATTGACATCAAGGCAGGAAATGGCAGTATCCAAGCAGGCATGCTGAGAGTTATACATCTTCATCTGTAGGCTGCTAGCTGAATAATCACTTCCAGGCGTCTAGGTATAAGGGTATCAAAGCCTTCATGCACAATGACACACCTACTCCAACAAGGCTACACACCCTAATAATGCCACTCTCTGGGAAAAGCATATGCAAACCATCATAGAAAGTGTAGCCCACATTTGATTACCATTATGATTTACTTTGATTTTTATAAATTCACAGTACCCTTTCATTAAGTTCTTGTTTTATCAAAATTTAGTTAGTAACTATCAAAGCTGGAAACAATGCAACGTCACATAGTATTACCTTTAGTCTCAAGAGTTCTGGTTGTGTTAATTGAACATTATGAAATAACTATGTTCATGCTTTTCAATGTGTGTATTGCTTAAGTGGAAGAGAAGGAAACATCTGGGTGTCATAAAATGAGAGGCAGTACGACAAAAAATAATCATATGCCATTTTTCATTACATTGCTCAATGGTTTTCCAAGACCACACAGTCTGTGCTCATTTGAACACTGAGGTTAAAATATTTTAGATACATTATAGCCACATCATTACACTAACATTGCATTGGGAAAAACACAGAGGGGTTGAAGAGATGGCTCAGTGAATAAAAATACTTCTATCCAAACATGGAGACCCAAATTGAAGTCACCAGCACCCCTATAAAAATTGGTTATGTAACACTAATGATATTTGAAAAAATGTAGGGAAACATTATTTTATATTTACTTAAAATGCAAATACTTTGCAATACACGCCCGTGCATGCATTCACATGCTCTTGCTCTCTCTCTCTCTCTCTCTCTCTCTCTCTCTCTCTCTCTCTCTCTCACACACACACACACACACACACACACACACATACACATAGAGTCAGTCACACATACACTTAAATATGATCCCATTCAGCTGTAAAGTCTACCTACCGTAATGATGACCACCATGACATGATAACCTGAAGGGTACAATAGTGACACCTATATCTTGGGTGTAAACACAGCACTCTAATTGTACTTAAAGATGCTCAATTGCAAAGTAGTCATGATTCTAACTATAAACCCAACTATTGGTAGCTGGCGAGAACTTACTGCTGCCATCTTCTTATATAGGTATAATCTCTAACTCTGTTCTAAACACTTGCACATCTGCAGAAAAGTTCACTATACACTCCTCATGAAAGAAACTTCTTTTAGGTTTTTGTTCTCTGGAAACCAGTATAGACATCCTCAAGTGGAAACAAGGCTGAGAACAGGTAGAGCCCAGCTGCTACTGATTCATTTCAACACAATCCTTCAACCTAAGACTCAGGGGACAGCGAATACTTAAAATTGTGTTAAAACTATGTCTCACTAAACTTCATTTCTGCTGCGTGCTGACTCTTTCCTAAATGCTTTGCTGAAGTAGACTTGAGAACCCTGGTTCGATCTTAGCAGAGAGCACTGAAGGAAACAAAGCAATGAGGGAGCTTTGTCTCCCACTGCCACAGACTAATGATGCAAGTTATATATACAGCTTCCCTGACTTTGTCAGTTGGGAATATGCCAGCCAGTGGAATTGGGAATTTTCTCTGAGAAATTCAAAGATGAAAATCAGCTAGAGTTTGGCTAACCCTTACCAAAATGTTTCTTCAGTGAGTCAAACTTGAGGACAGTTTTTTTTTTTTTTCCAACACTTCTAATTGTACAACGGTTTAATGTTCTCTGCAACTTAAAAAAAAAAAAAATCAAAGTTACATACAGCCCACACAACACATGCGTTTATACTGAATGTAAATCTCTGTTTTAGTTTGTCGACTTAAGTGCAATATATGGCATTTTCATGAATATATAAACTGGTATTCTTAATCCTCCTTTGGAAGCTAACTTATATTCATATCAAGTGAACCCACCTCCAGTGCTTCAGCTCTATAGAGTTTGCTATGACACTTGCATATTTAGCTGTGTGCTTCTCTCTGTTAACTTTCCTTCTATAGCTATGTTGTCATCATCTTAAGCGGAGACAGCATGATCTGCACTTACTGATTAGAATGACATTCTCATACATATGTTACATTTGGCTAATTAATTGCTAATTAGAGAACGGTGTGGGTTGACTTAGGTTTTCTGCAGGATTATAGGGAAACTATGCATCAAGCTGGTTTTAAATAGAGCAGTTACTGTTACTTGGAAATTCTAAACTTTATTTTCTACCCTTTTATTGTTTTGTTGTCACAGTTTATATGTGTACCAGGTATATTTAAAGATGCCTGCAACTAATTTTATAATAATGGTGCTGTGCCAGTTATATAATAAGTCTATAGATAGATATGATAAATAGGGTCTTGACATTTAACATTCATTATAGATTTCATTATATATTGCATTCTAAGAAAGAAATGACTGAGATTGTCATTCATTAATTGGTTCAGAAAATTTAGAAAATGGATATGCGTAGAGGAACAATGACTGCCTCTATGTCTGTATGTATGTCACACTCTTGGAGATCTCCTGTTCACACTCTTGGAGATGGCTTTTCTGATAAAATCACATTTGTAGTTGATTTGATGAAGAACTTGTATTTCACAAAGAAAAGACATTTCCAAATAGAAAAAAATTATAAAAGTAAAAAGTGTATATGTGTTGGGGAACTCGTACCAGCTAGTGAACGTTGCCTGACTGGTGGCTCAGTGTCTGAAAGATCTCAGAGGTCAGGGTTAGTTGAGACTGCTGGTCTTTCTGAGGGGTTTCCCTCCCCCTTAGATCCTTCCAGCCTTTCCCTTATTCAATCACAGCAGACCTCAACTTCAGTCCATTGGTTGGGTGTAAATATCTTCCTGGTTTGGCCTCAGTGAGAGAAGATGCACCTAACCCTTGAGAGATTTGAGGCCCCAGGGAGTAGAGTTACAGACAGTGGGAGAAGAGGGATGGGATAATGAACTGCAGGGCAGACAGGGAGGGGGATGTAAGAAAAACAATTAAAGTAATAACAAATAAATATTTAAATATGGCAAAAAAGGAAAAGACTGACAAAAAATCTCATTCTCAAAACTGTCAAGTAAGGAATAGAACTGATCAATGGAAATTGAAGTGCACAGGATACTGGTGGAGGGGAGGGAAGTGCTGTGGAGCTATATTGGGTGCACAGAGAGTAATGAATTACATGTGTATTTTAAGAGAGGAGCTAAAAGAGCTGGATAAGGTTTATTAAGAGAAAGCAACTTAGGATTAATGTTATTTGCCTGCCATTATTTGAGACTCAGATATCCCTTCATACCAACATGCTAGGAAGTGCCTCAAGTGAAAGGAGAAACAAGGTGTCCCAAGAAAGGAAATGACAAAAAGTAGAGATAACATACATTGTAGTTGAACTGTGCCAGCAAACACCCAAGACTTTTGAAAACGTAGTACCATTAGCTAGTCACAATTACTTGCTGTGGTATTATTAATAATGAAAATTTCAGAAAATATGTATGATAGGTTGATCCCAACTTTTAGTTGGACTAAACAGATGATATAAACATTCTACTTGAGTTCACATTACAAATACTGAAAAAATGTTCTAACCATTGACAATTCATTTACCCATTAGTGCATACATACCAAGAATTTGGACATTCTCTAATTTTAGAGTCACATTGAAGTAAGTAAAACAAACAAACAAAGGACTAAACAAAATATAAAACAAAAAAAACCAGAAAACTGATACTTAGTAAAATTGTTAATTTCTTTAAGATTTCAATGCCTAAAATAATGATGATTGCAATGCTAACTTTAAGTCATATGTATGTTATTAATTGATGTGCTGCAGTGGTGAGAAGAGGGTGGTATATATATTAGTTTCAGAAAAGACTGGAACAATTGGCTGCAGTAGAATTTAATAATCTATATTAGTTTCAGAAACATTAGAATTATTAAAAAACTCTAACATTCAAATTTCACAGATTTGGTTGGATATCGATACTTTTTTTTAAAATGTGATATTAAACATTTTACAACACCCTCTGCTACTATTACTATGAAAATATGGTTTTAAGAGTCCAAATTTTGGGCGTGCTGACTATCTTAATGAACCTGACCTAAGGTTGAACTCAAGTTAACTAACAGGCCAATACCTAGCCCCAGTGTCCAGGCTAACCCTCAAAAACAGCTGCATCTAGCACCAGCTTCCAAGTTAATCCCCAACCAATCTGGAACACTAGGTTATAAACCCGCCCCTGGCATTTGACTTCCAAACCACCACCAAGCTCCAGGGAAATAGAGGTTAGGTTTATAGTTTGATCCCAGCAGGAGCCAATTTTGTTAAAGATCATAATGCCCCCCTAATCTGATGTATACCATGCTTGATAACCCCCTCTTGCCTTTAAAAACACTTGGTCTCAGGGCTCCTTCCCATTCTCCTGCGTTAGAGCCAGTTTGTGTGGCCTAAGCTCAAGCTTGAACAAAGAGACCCTAATGTGACTGCATTGGAATCAGCTCGTTGGTGGTCTTTTGAGGTTCACGAATGTTCCATGGTGCCACATCTTCAAGTAGCTAAATAAGCAAATTCGAATGTCATTCTGAAAAATTTTTTTGTAATCTCTGCAATTCTTTATTAAAAAAAAATACTGCTATATACATGAGGACTGAAAACAGGGTTAAACATGAGCAACAGGTACTGGGATCGTGACATTAGAACTTGAACATACTGGTGCTTTTTAGAGAAAACGTTGCTATTCATTTTAGAGAATTAACAGAGAGAGTGGAGAGTTTAAAAGATTTCCTGTAGTGTAATTTCAATATCATTTCTTTTAGAAAACACTACTAAGTTGAAAATTAACAATTCCCATTGTTTCTGTAATACCCATCATTCATATTAAATACACAGTATGATCAAATGTATCATAGTTGGAGTTATGTCTTGCGTACTACATAAAGATTTTCCTTGTATTATTCAAATGCTGATTTCTGTACCTGCATAGTGAAGCATAGGGTGGACTTTGGTGTTGTTATTTTTTTGAAGCATCAAATGTCTCATGGTTTTGTAAAGATTCTTCATCACCTTCTGTTTGGTCAGCGTAGAGCTGATCAGTGAACTATCAGGGCAGAACAGAATAAAGTGGGACTTCTGCTTTAAGTCAGGGCATGTCCCAGAGGGGCTGGAGAGAGAGGAAGGAACATGAGGAGAGTAGTGAGTGGAGAAACCATGTGGACAGAATAGGAGGATTCCCCATGAGATTATGGTGAGAGAGCTGGCATGAGGACAGACATGGACCTGAATGAGTCAAAGTCAATCTCACACTAAAAGTAAATGGTCATATGGTTGGGAAATAGGCTGAGTTAGAGGGTAAGAACCTGCCCAGCTTAGGCTTGCAACTTGTTGATAAAAATACCAAGTGTCCATGTTAATTATTCAGGAGGTGGAACAGGCTAGAGCAGGCATAGAAATGCTCTTCAGTTGTTCAGATACAAAGAGAGTAGAGGAAAACACCAACGAAATGCAATTACATATCATAGTCATGTTCTATATGAGGAAAAAATATGAAAATACTCACTGACTCCAGACCTCCAGTCTTGCTACATGTAGTGGTTAGAAAGAAAATGGTTTCCATACACTCTTAGAGAGTTGCACAATAAGGGGGTGTAGCCTTGTTGATGTAGATGTGGCTTTGTTGGAGGAAGTATGCCACTGTGGGTAAGTCTTGATGTTTCAAGTACTCAAGTTAGACCCAGGGTCACTCATGCTTCCTGTTGTCTGCTAATCAGGCTTGTAGAACTCTCAGCTACCTCTCCAGCCTCATATGAGCCTGCTTGCTGCCATGCTTTCTACCAAGATGACAGAGCATTAAACCTCTGCAATCATAAGCCAAATCTGAATAAATGCGTTCCTTTATAAAAGTTGCTGTGGTCATGGTGTCTCTTTCAAGCAATAGCAACTCTAACTAAGACACTGCAAGTCTGCATGACCTTCTTTGGAACCATCCTGAGTCACAAAGCATAAGCTAACTTAGTAGAATTAAGCTATCATGTTCTTTATAATGATTTTTATTCTATAAACCAAGGACTGTAACTTGTTAACAAACTGTTTAAATTAGGATAGACACCACTTCAGTATGTATGCCACTTTCCTTTGGGCTAGTATCTTAGCCTGAACTGAAAACAGGGTCATGTGGGAGAAGAAAAATTAAGATCACCACCATTCCCCACTTCTGCTTTCTGACTGAGGACATGCAATGTGTTTAGCAATCTTGTGTTCTTATTCTATGCATGCACAAACTCCCCTAAGACACAATGTGCTATATGCTCTTAAACTGTGAACAAAATAAATCATTTTCCTCTGAAACAGATGCTGTCACCACTATGAAAGAAGTAACTAATACACTATCTGCAGCTCTTAGGAAGAAGTCCACCAGAAGAATAATGCAAATGATGACTGGTTGATTGAACAGGATGCTAATTGTAACCAAGATAAACTCATAGTGGGAAAAATTACCGCAAAGTACTTGAGGCTTTGCTACTTAATTGTTTTGCTATATGCCACAATTGTGTGATATTAGCCTTTAATTGCATGATTATTATGAAGGTGACTAATTATTGTGACGACAGTGATAACAAGCCTAGAACAGTTGAAAATATAATGCAAGATATATGATACATCATTAAACAACAACAAAAAAAATGGTACACAGATTGTTTACTTGGGTTTCATTGCTGTGACAAGATACCATGGCCATAGAAACTCTAATAAAGGAAAATATCTCATTGGCGATGATGGCTTATAGTTTCAAGAGGTTTAGTCCATTATCACTATGGCAGGAATCATGACAGTGTGCAGGCAGACATGGTGCTGAAGGAGTCCAGAGTTCTAACTCTTGATCCACAGGGAGCAGAAGGAAAGTGGGGGCTATGCTGGTTGTAGGTTGAGCATAGAAAACTTCAAAGCATTCTTCACAGGAACATGCTTTGTCCAACAAGACCACACATACTATACAGGGCTACAGGTCCTAATAATGCCATTCCTTATGGGTAAAGTATTTAAACACATGAGACTATGGGGCCATACATATTTAAACCACTATATGTGTGTGTATATACATATATATGTATATATGTGTTTAGAATTATATATGTATATGTAATTATATATGTATATCATTACATATATGATATATGCAATTTAAATATATATGAATATATATATATATAACCAAATATACATTATATGAGTTACTAGGCCTCTAACAACAAAAACAAGTCTTGTTGTTTTAGTAGCCCCTCATCTCTGTGAGAAGTATACTTTGATAAATAGCATTTCTAATGATGGCTGTCTGGGAACAGAGTCAGATGCTGTGGAAAGAGACAGAAAACTGGACTGTATTTATGCTTAGAATTTCCTTTATATACAATCATAGTTGTGCTATTTAAACAGTTATTCCAGAGTTTGTTCATCTGTCTGAATTTGCAATATTTTATTCAACTATTGCTGAATTCTGTATTATCTAAGGTAAAAGCCCTCTTGAACTGTGTATACTAATTTGGACAAAAACACATTATGTATTCTATTTGAGGTTAGAGCACTGAATTAAGAGCATGAATTTTAAAAGCAACAGCTAATTAATATTCAGCAAATAGCCTGAATCTTACAGAGATAGGAACATGAAAGGTGAGTGAGATTAGCATAGTCTTGAACTTCTGCTCATGAGCTGGTTGTAAAACTTGTAGTACTTCCTGTTGGGTTATACAATAGCACTGAGGAACAAACATTGATCTGAAACAGCTTTCAGTCGGAGTTAGGGATGCGGTGATGGTACTTCACAAATGCTTAGCCTGACACCTGCTACTTGGGGGGCAGCGAAAACATGCTCAAATCCTACTTAACTTCATTAGATTTGTTCTTTCAGTTTTGAAGCAAGAGAATAAAAGAGTCAGCTGAATTACATATAAAAAAAAAGAATTTATCAGAATGAATACCATTTAATTAACAAAGTTTGTTTCAATTCAGAGAAAATATTGAATAAAAATCATAAAAATAAAAATAAGATTTTAATAGCATATTGGAAACTGAACTTAGAAGTCATTCTGCTTACATTTTTGTACACATGAAAGTTTCTGCATAGTATTTTTAAAATGCTTTCCGAAACTTATTTACAACAATTGATATAATTTTGTCTCCAGTACCTAGAAAAGATATGTTTATATTTTTTTAAATTATTTTATTAGGTATTTTCTTTGTTTACATTTCAAAGGCTATCCCGAATGCCCCCTATACCCTCCCACTGCCCAGCTCCCATGCGCACTCACTCCCACTTCTTGGCCCTGGCATTCCCCTGTATGGGGCATATAAAGTTTGCAAGACCAAGGGGCCTCTCTTCCCAAGGATGACTGACTAGGCCATCTTCTGCTATATATGCAGCTAGAGACATGAGCTCTGGGGTACTGATTAGTTCATATTGTTGTTCCATCTATAGGGTTGTAGACCCATTCAGATCTTGGGTAATTTCTCTAGCTCCTTCATTGGGGTCCTTGTCTTCTATCCTATAGATGACTGTGGGCATGCACTTCTATATTTGCCAAGCACTGGCATAGCCTCACAAGAGATAGCTATATCAGTGTCCTTTCAGCAAGATCTTGCTGGCATATGCAATAGTGTCTGCATTTGGTGGCTGATTATGGGATGGA
>NC_034611.1:43641910-43658374 GCF_900095145.1 Mus pahari
TCTTCATTCTCATCTACTCCTATTATCCGTAGGTATGGTCTTCTCATTGTGTCCTGGATTTCCTGGATGTTTTGAGTTAGGGTCTTTTTGCATTTTGCATTTTCTTTGAATGTTGTGTCCATGTTCCCTATGGAATCTTCTGTACCTGAGATTCTCCCTTCCATCTCTTGTAATCTGTTGCTGATGCTCACATCTATAGTTCCTGATTTCTTTCCTTGGGTTTCTATTTCCAGAGTTGTCACATTTTGGGTTTTCTTTATTGCTTCTATTTCTCTTTTTAGGTCTTGGGTGGTTTTGTTCAATTCCCTCCCCTGTTTAGTTGTGTTTTCCTGTTATTCTTTAAGGGATTTTTTGTGTTTTTTTCTAGCTGTTTAACAGTGCTTTCCTGTAATTCGTTAAGGGATTTTTGTGTTTCTACTAGCAGTTTAGCAGTGTTTCCTGTAATTCTTTAAGGGATTTTTGTGTTTTTTTCTACCTGTTTAGCAGTGTTTGCCTATAGTTCTTTAAGGGCTTCTACCTGTTTAGCAGTGTTTGCCTGTAATTCCTTGAGGGATTTTTGTGCTTCCTCTTTAAGGGTTTCCACCTGTTTAGCATTGTTTTCCTGTATTTCTTTGAGTGAATTATTAATATCCTTCTTCAAATCTTCTACCACCATCATGAAATATGATTTTAAACCCCCATCTTGCTTTTCGGTTGTGTTGGGGTATCCAGGACTCACTGTGGTGGGCGTACTGGGTTCTGATAGTGCCCAATGTTCTTGGTTTCTGTTAGTAAGATTCTTACATTTGCCTTTCACCATCTGGAAATCTCTGGTGTTAATGTTCAAGCTGTCTCTGGCTGGAGTTTGACCCTCCTGTGATTCTGTTAGCCTCTGTCAGCATTCCTGGGAATCCAACTCTCACCTGTGTCCCCGTGGTCAGAGCACCCTCTGCAGGCAAGCTCACCTCTTGCAGGGCAGGTGTCCAGAAGTCTGGAGCTCTGATCCTCCTTCTGAGTCCTGGGTTCAGAACCCTCCCTGCAGGCCGACTCTCCTCTGGCATGGGAAGGTGCCCAGGTGTCTGGGTCTCTGCTCTGCCTCTCACGATCCCGAGGTGATCCTGAGGTCCTGAGATCCAGAGGTAATCTGGAGGACCTGAGGCATGGAGAGTCCTCTGGAGCTCAGTGGCCTCCACTGTAATCCCAAGGACCTGGACCCGTGGCGTGGAGAGTCCTCCAGAGCACTTAGTGGCCGCCACTGGGGTTACTAAGAGAGATAGCAGGGATGACCCTGACCAGACCGGAGCCTCGCCTCTGGGCGGGCAGTATTCTTTTGTCCCTGTTCCTGCTGGCACAAGACCCTCCTGGATTCTTTGGAGTTGATGTTGCATTCTACTCACCCATGATCCCTAGGACCTGCAGTGTGGAGAGTCCTCCAGATCACTTAGAGGCCTCCACTGTGGTTACAAAGAGAGATGGCAGGGGTGGCCCCGACCGGACTGGAACCTATGTTTATATTTTTATTTTACCAAAAAATATATATTTTGTAAAATATATTCTGATAATAGTTTCTCTTTTCCCAACTCCTCTGATATCCCCACCTTTTCCTACCTTTCACATCTAAATCTTTCCTGTATCTATCTCTTTAGAAAATAAATAAGCGGGAGTGGGTGGGTTGGGAACAGGGTTGGGGGAGGGTATAGGGAGACTTTTGGAATAGTATTTGAAATGTAAATGAAGAAAATATCTAATATATACATATATATGAAAATAAATAGGCATCTAAGTAATATTAAAATAAGAGAAAACAAAAAACAAAGTGAAGTAAGAGAAAAAAAATAGACGAGAAAGAGACATAAGATACACATATAGAGGTAGAGACATGTGTCCCACACAGAGGAATCCCCTAAAAACACTCTACTGGAAGCCATAATGTATGCAGAAGAAGCTGTAAGGTTACAAAAGGAAAGAAATACCCTTTCCATACCTTAGGAAACAAGGTTTTGAAAGACATGAAAGAGAGACATGACTTCTCCAAGTCAAGCTGGTGCCTACCTGGATCGATCACTCTCTACAGACTAGTGTTCATGTCACTGGGCAGTATTCTTCATGCTACTAAATAAGAAAGGTAACCCGCCCAGCTATTGGATATGCCCAAGTGTGGTGCATCTGAGTCTTGACGTAGATCTATTTCTAGCTTGCTAAAGACCTCTCACACTGATTTTCATAGTGACTATATGTGTTTACAGTCCCACCAGCCAATATTGAGTATTTTCCTATATCACACCCATGCAGCATGAGCTACCATTTGCTTTATTGATTTTTGACCACTCTGGCATGTGTAAGATTGAATCTTAAAAGAGTCTTTATTTGCATTTCCCTGATGACTAAGGATATTATATATTTCTCTATATGCTTCTTGGCTATTTGGATTTCCTGTTTTGTGAATTCAGTTTAGATCTGTTCCACATTTTTAAATTTGGTTGTTGGTTTTCTTGGTATACCAATGTGTTGAGTCCTTTAAATATTTTAGTTCACTATCTGAATTTGTATTTGGTAAATTTTTTTCTCCATCCTGTAACATGGTACTTATTCCAAATTACTATATCACTTTTCATAGAGAACTTTTCAATTTCATGAGGTGCCAATTGTAAATTTTTAATCCTAGTGCCTGTTCTGTCAGTGGTAGTCTACATTACACCTGACAGAAGAGAGGAAATAGTTCTGAACTCACTGACACAGGAGAAGGATGTGTAACTTTTATTTGTAACATTTACTGATTAAGTGAATTAAGACTTAGAAAATATTCACTACCATAGAGCTAAGTAAATGCGGTACAGAAGCTGAATACTCTATTTTTTTCTAAAACCTCGAGACTTATGTATTTTTTTTTTTCAAAATGTGAATTGGCCTATACTATTTGAGTTGCAAGTTCAAGTTATAGACTGAAAACAATTTATTTTTAAATGGAATCACATAGAAAAATGTGGGGAATCAGAGTACACAGCATTTATATATGCTGCCTTTGCCTCATGAATATTTTGTTATTTTTCTCTGAAGAAATGTGAGTGTTTTGTAACAGGGTGTTTTAAATGTAATAGTCTTTAAAGGTATTTTGGGCAGGGAGCACAGAGAGATTGACATGCCTGTCACACTAGATTCTAACCCCAGCACCATAAAACCAGACAGAAGAGTTCCTTGGTGGGAAATAGGAGACAGTTAAAAATCAATTAAAGTAATCCCTGACCACATAGCTAGTTTGAAAATGGTCTGCGGTTACATGTTACCTTTCCTAAAATATGAGAGCCATTGTGTAAACTTGTTGCATGGGTCAATTTTATGATTTCATGTGCAACCAAGAAATCCTACCTCAGCAGGATTAGAAAGGGTATACAATAGAAATGAATGACAGAGAAAAAGAACAAACAAACAAACAAACAAACAACCCAAAGACCACAAAAGCAAATTAAGCTGCTGTCAAGAATAGGGTAAAGAAGCAAGTATATTCTGAAGGTGAAAATATGGGTGAATATACTATTCATCCATATTATTATGAATTATTATCTGAAGGGGTAGAAACTGTTGCAGAAAAGCTATCAATTGCAGCCACCATATGAATTAGCTAAATATTTGAAGAAAATCAATATAATTCATAGAATCCCCCCATCCTTATTGCAGTACTGTTCACAATGGCCAGTTTCTGGATATACTTTGGTTGTATATTTATAACTGAATGGATAATGAAGCTACCAATGTATATACACACAGTATCATTTGTGAGAGACACCATTAGATATTATCCAACTTTCAAATGAATGTTACTATGTGATGTGTAACAACATGGCTAGAAATAATATCATTTTATCAAAAAATAAATAAATCAGGCACGAAAAAATAAAAGTTCCAAGCATCAACTTAATAGAAGTACATAATTAGATGAGATGCTAAATCTTTGAAGTACAGGCTTCATTTTTAGAGAACCTGATCTAAGTTTGAACTCAGATAAACTAACACACTGGTATCTAGCCTTAGTTTCCAAGATGCCTCCCAATGAAACCTGAGCCTATTTCCAGTCCCTAGGCTCTTCTCCAACAAGACCAGCATTTCCAGGTTACACCCTCAACAAGACCAGTGTCTTCAGGTTATTTCCCCAACAAACCTGTACTCCCAGGTTACAAGCCCACTTTGCCTAAGGACCACCAATGCAGAGGGGAGCGGAAGTGAAGTTTATGATAGGACTCCCAGCACCAGCCAATCATGTCAAAGGTCACAGTAGCTTTCAAAATAGATGCTCGCACACTTATACCCTGCTTTCACCTTACTAGAAAGCCTTGCCTGGATAGACATTAGGGGCTCCCTCACCACAAAAACTGTCCTGCATGACGGTGGTGTGTTGGGGGGGTGGGGCGCGAGCTAGCTCTAACAGAATAAAGACCCTGCTGTGAGTTGCATCAGATTGGGTCCTGTCTGTTTTGGGGGGGGATCACGAATATTTCCCTGGTACAACAATAACAATTATCACAAGTTTGTAAATGGAAGGAGAGAGAGAACGCCCGGATCTGGTTTTACAAAACGAATAAGTTTCACTACATGTGCACAGGAAGCTGATTGGTAGGTCTCATCAAATTTTCTATTTTATGGAGAACTAGAAAAGAGGACTTTGAAAATTCCTAGTGAAGCTCAATTAATGTTTAATGGTAAGGAAATGGTAATTATTGCAATATGATTTTATCCTGTTTTTTTTTTTTTTTTTTTTTTTTCCTGTTACTGTGGAAAACCACCCAGACAACGAAACTCAAGGGAGAAAAATCTTCTTTCACTCACGGTTCAAGGTGCAGTCTATCGTGTCAGGGAAGACAAGATGACAGTAGCTCGGAGCAGCTGATTCCATCATGTGCACAACCAGAGACATAATACTTGTTCCCAGCCAGCTCTCTATTTTTAAAGAGTGAAGGTCCTAAGCCCAGTGAATCTGTCATACACTTTCCACATGTTTCTTCCCAAATTAATTAAGCTATTCAATCTACCCTTTCATAGAAATATCCAGAGGCCACTTAGTCCCTCACAAGTGTGTCTGACTGCTTGTCTCTGTGCTGACTGTAGGTATTTCTAAACCAAAAAAAAAAAAAAAAATTAATCAGCATATATTATACATCTAAATATGTTTTGTGTTGTCAGGTTTATTTCATAAACTTGTAAAAACGTTTTATATCATTAGTAATCTTGGAAACAGACACGATGTATTCTCTTTTTGACACATCTTCTTTATTCCATTTTAGTTTACACATGTTAGAATATGTATTATATTATATATCATTATATATACATTCATATATATATATATATATATATATATATATATATATATATATATGTCAGTGTTGAGGGTGTGTGTACATTTGAATGCAGGAGCTGGGGGAGGGGGAAGTGCAGAAGCAGTGAATCTTCCAGCAGGTGCAGCTACGGGCAGTAAGCTAGATGCTTAGTTATAAGCTCATGTACTCTGCAAGAGCAGTATGTACTCTATATCACTGAGCCATCTCCCCAGCCACACACTTTTTATACTTTAAGGAGAAAATGCCCAGTTTTATGTAATGATAAATTAATGTTTACATACACACAGTCTTATTCCATAGCTTGCAATATATGTTATATATGTCTTATCTCACTTTAAATTTAAATAATGTGTTGGTTAAGACTACTTGATATTTTTTAGGCTACTTCTCAGTCGAGAAAAAAAAGTTGTAATCACATTCTTTGCTTTCTACTTGTAGAGTATATATACTTCATTCTCAGGTACGTTGTTGACTCTAATATGAAGCTTTACTCTTTTTTGATATTTCCTTCCTTCTAATAAATTGTAAAGAAATTGCTTCTTTTATCTCCTGATTTGATTGAAATATTTTAATTGCAAAATTAATGACAGATTTGGCTCTTCAAAAAAAAATAATGCCTGTTGCTTCAGTGTTGCAACATAAGTTGCTCTTGTGAAATTAAAGTGTGTTAATTTAAATTTGAAACGGTTAACAATTTCTATATAAAGATACATCAAGTGAACAGTTTTACATGGCAACTTTTAATGTTTGATATACATAACAATATATATAATTTGTTTTGTTTAAAAAGATATCCATTTTAATTTATATATATGAGTATTTTGCCTGCATGCGTGTTTGTACACCATGTTCATGGAGTACACATTGAGACCAGAATATTAAATCAGATCACCTGGGAATAGATTATAAATGGAACCTCGGTCCTTTGGAAGAACAGGAGTATGCCAAACTCCTGAGTCATCTCTCAGGCTTCTAGCATGTTTCATTGCATAAAGTAGAATTTTATCTCACAAACTTCATTGTATCCTGGTAACTATTACTGCATTGATCATAAAAATTGCCATCATATTCTGTTTCTGATAAAGATATTAAAACGTGTGACAGTTCTCAATGAAATTGCTACACATTTGGTCATGTTATGAACCATCCAACCAATGTGGCTCAATTCTTCATGGCCATATCAAGTGACCTTAGTACGGTAAGTAAGTTCAGGCTCTTACAGAGGGAAAGAGGTCTGAACATTTTTGTATTTCTGAATTCACTAAGACACCCTTTTCCTACATATTTTATTGTCTCCTCTCTTTATAGAACTCTTTTCCTAAAGGTGAATTCTCAATGGCTCTTAATGTCTGTATAGTCTTTATTTTTCCTTTCTTTAGTCATATTTTAGAGATTTCTTTTGCTACCTATTGAATGTGTGTGTGTGTATGTGTGTGTGTGTGTGTGTGTGTGTGTGTGTGTGTATGTGTGTGTGTGTGTGTGTGTGTGTGTGTGTGTGTGTGTGTGTGTCAGAGGTATACTCTGTTGTGAGTGCTGGGCAACAAGCATTGATCCTCTGAAAAAAACAGCAAGTTCTCTTACTATGAAACCATTTCTCTAGCCAACATTGTTTAATATATATTAAACATCTATCTTAATATATTTAAAACTATTTTTATACCTTGTATACTTTTCAGTTCCATATACTTTTATGATCACCTGGTATAGGAATTTAATTTCTCCTCAATTTTTCTGCTTGTATCTCATGATCCTTCTTTAGTAATTGATACTGTTCTCTGTAAGCTGTCAGATAATCAATGTTTTTGGTCACATTTTTGAATGGATAGTAAGGCTAGTCCTAGAGATGGATGGTGTGAGATTTCTTTTTAGGTATGTAGTATCCCGTTTTTGTGTGTTACCAATAGTTCCTTTGAGAAAATAATAAATGATTTTTAAGTGAGTTAGCAGGTTTGCTTTCAGGGCATTTTTTCCAAGGAACAAAACTGTTGGAATGACTAAGAAGGTGACTTTGTAGAGTGGTGTAAAGGTTGTGGCTCATGTAGTCCGACGATGACTGTCTATAAAGAGAAAGACCAAGCATCAAGTAACTGTTCAATCCATAAGATTGGAAGTTTTACATTCCCAATCTGGTGCTGGAATATAAGGAAGACCAATAATGCAGTTGTTCACTCTATGTTATAATATCAAAGAATTAGGTGCTAATACCAACAAAGGAATACCTCTGCTTCAAGAGAGATTATTCTTCCAACAAAAGTAGAAAGAGGCAGACAAGGAAGTAAAAACTCCCTTCTTCCACATACTTTTATATGGGATGACATTAGAACGTATGGCCCAGAATTAGGGTTAGTTTTCCCACCTCAATTGATGAAAACAGACGTTTCATCTCCTTGTGGTTATTCTTGCTGATCTGTAGGTTATACAGATTTCTACCTGTGAGTATTCACATAGACCTGCTCCATGCTCTTTACCTGGGTCTAGTGTCTGTAGTTCGCCTCTTTGTGTATCCCTTAGTCATTCTGATCACTTTGACACACTTCTTTGTGGACTTCTCTCAGGTCATGTCTTTGTTCTGCTTTTACAACATGCTGTGATCCTTGACCCAGCAAGAGTGTTTTAAGGTCTTTGTGGGTAGTGACAACTATGTGTTTAACTGTATAAGAGTTAGAAGATCCCATCAATTACTCACGTTTTAGAGGAAAATAATAAACACATGTTTTAATTGGAAATGTGATGAGCTTTCCCTTTTTGAAGAAGGAAAGTGAGATTTATCTTTCAAGTTGAAATGAGTGATACATGTTTTTAGAATGCTAGAAATCAAACTAGGCTAAAAGTGCTTTATCAAGTTGTCTGGAAAAAAGAGATAATAAGTTTACTGCTCAATAATTTTAACCACTTAATTGTTTAATTTTTGAGCAATAAAGCATATTTATTAATATTAAGTCTATCTGTGCTATTACTTCAGAAACTGAAAGTCTATACTTAATAAACCTCAACCTCACATTCTATCTGCTCCAGACATGAGTAAGGACCATTCTGCCTAATATCTCTAATATCTGCCTAGTATCTCTAAGGCTTTTACTAGTTCAGTCATTTAGATCCACACAGTATTTGCTTTTCTATGTGCAACAACATGATTTCACTTATTACAACCATGTGATAGAAACTAATTCCATTTACGGTTAAGTGAGGCTCCATTACAAGGATCTAAAAACCTTTAAAGAAATCTTCTCTCAGTTTGGGGATTATAATCAAATGTAAGAGATGTTTGTTTATGTGGTAACTTCTCTTGGTTATGTTTTGAGAAATAACCATACATGATAACTTTCACAGATGCACTATTTTACCTATGGACCAAAAATGATCAAAAGTTCCATATTCCCCATAATATTGTCATCTCCAGCTCCTCTGACTTTGAGGAGTATGTTTTGTTCTGCTCTGTGGTATGTTTTATTTTTAACCTTGTTTTGAATATTCTTAACAATTAAAGAGGTTGAGAATTTTATATATGCTTATTGACAATTTGTAAACATAGTTTGGAGAAAAGTTTTAAATTTTGTTCATTTAATTTTTTTCAAATTTTTGCATTCAAGTTTTAAAATAAATTTCCAATTTTTAAACTAAAGCAAGTATAATACAAGGACAAGACAGAGAGGAGAGATGAGTCTGACTCCAATCCTGTACTTGGGGTTGTATCTAAATTTTGTGCAAGTTTTGGTAGAGAGCAGAATCCAAGCCAGCTGCAGTTAGCTGGGGAGTACTATATCATATTTGAAATAATGGGTAGCATAGACTCCACAGGTTAGGGAGAGATGGCAACATCTGGAAGCAGCAGACCCATAATCAGAACAGATGGCCCTTCCCCGAGGGATAGAAAAGTAAACTAGTCTCCTTAAATAAGCCATCTGTCTGAATAATCATTTTCACCAATTAATAAAGAAGACATTTGAAGGGCTGAGAAATATGATAATTCTAAAACTAGGGAGATAAAGGAAGTACTATTTACCTAATTATATAAAGATAATATTCCTAAACACCTATGTTGGATATAAAATAGCTTCAATTTTTATTGCTGTCTCAAACACTTTCTGAAGATAGCTGAATTGGTGCATGGCAAATCAATAGATCAGTTCAGTCTGCAGTGAGAAATTTGACTTGCTTGTCAGCTATGTGTTTTGTCATTGATCACCAAGATCAAGTCAGATTAAACAGCACAAGTGACATGTGCTCAAATAAAACAGAGATTCATAGTATTTAAATGGGAGCTAATTTTGGATCCTCAGCAATGCTATTATAATTTTGTGATGTTTTATTACTCTTGTTGAAGACATTCCCTATCATTCACTATCTCTCTTTTTCTATTCTATGCTCAAGCCATATGGAAAAATGTTATGGTTAACCTGTTTACATAGATCAGCGATAATATATTAATGTATATGCTGTTCCCAGCACAAAGGACGTTCTCTACTTTGGAAAATTACAAAAAGCTTCTCATTTCTCAAGTCTGACCTCAAGTTTCTTATCTGAGAAAAAATATTTAATCATCCAGGAAAGTCCATGTTGTTGTTGCAGCTTCTCACTGAATCTAAACTCTGCTAATCAAAGTGTAGTGTTGTCATACTGAACTTACTAATTGTAAAACGTCACTCCTATGCTAGTATATTGACACAAGGGAGCGGGTACTGACACTCAGCTTTGAGGCTTTTTCCCTTGGAAATAAGTCTTTAAAACAAATGTTTACAAATGAATAATAAATTATAAGAAACTATGCTGACAAAATAGGAGTTTGCTTTGTAAAAAAATAAAGTATCATTAAGATGGAAATATATGTCATTGTTAAGGTTTTCACATATGACGATGGTTGGTTTTAATTGCAAACTAGACAAAGTCTAGACACATCTGGGAAGAGAGTCTCAATGATGGATTGTCTGGATGATGTTGTTCTGTGGGCATCTGTGGGGAATTATCTTTGGTTCCATTAACCGAGGGAGAAAGGATCGTGTTCTGTGGACTGCATCGTTCACTGTGTAGGGGTTCCTGAATTATACAAGAGTGGAGGAAGTATGCTGAATGAAAGCTTGTACCCACTAGTTCACCACTCTCTACTCCTAATTGTGCCTGAGAGTGGCCAGGTGCTTCCAGTTCCAGATGCTGTGACTTTACATCAATGGCAGCAAATAATGTGGAATTGGGATCGATGTAAACTTTTCTTCCATTAAGCGTATTTTGTCCAAATGCTTCATTGGAGCAACATGGAAGAAAATTAATAAACTTGTGTGCAGTCTTGGGCTTACTAGCCAGTATTCAAAGGAAAAAAATCCCAACTGTTTAGATAAATCAACTTTTCATTGCTTAAATAAAGAGGTATTGATGAAACTAAGTATTTTAAATTATTTTAAAACTATCAAACACATTTTAGTTAAAATATTTAATTAATTTTTATATAAATAGATGCTGAGATTTATAAATCTGATTTTGTGGGCTTAGGGTTGGCTGAAGTTTTTGGTTATTTGTAATGCAACTCTGAACATGACAGTTCATGGGATGGGAAATTCTCTCTCTCTCTCTGTATCTATACACATGATTCGTGGGGAAGAAATGCTTCTTTCTGATGAAAAAGGCTGATCTAACATCTTATTTGCGTGTTACTACTTTCAATCATGTAAACAGGATAAATCTAATATTCATTTCCTCAGACCTGCCTGCTGTATAGCTACAGGCTTGTAATGTCTTTTCCATTCTCCCAACCAAATTTCCTCAGGCCAGACACAAGAGTAGCAAGATGTCCTGTCAGCAAGGCAGGTACATTCCAGTGAGGATAATAATGATTCATAAACAGTAAACCCCACCCCTTTCCTTCTAATAAACACGGTTCGACAATAGGCAGCTGGCTGAGAGTTTGTTAGTGAGTTTTATTTCTCCTTTGCAACATGTATTTAATTCTTAAGAAAATGATGCAATTTTCTAGTTGTCTATGCCAAAACACTTTGAGTGCTTTTTTTTATTATTATTTTACTGTATATTATCCAAATAACTTTCCATAAGTGCCAAGTTTATTCTCCTCTCATTTTGTTCCCAGTAATTTTGAGAACAGTGAGCCTTTGTTCTGGCAGCAAAAGGATGCCACTTAACTAAAGGAAGCACATCAAGAATTTATTTACCTCTGCATGTTTTGTGTAAGTAGGAAAGTACTTTCTGTTTTACTTCGTCTCCTCTCCCTGGGGCTGCAGTCAGGTTTACTTGATGAATTTCTTCCTGTTTGCTTCACTAACCATACTGTCTTTCATTCTGGGTTCTTATATGTTAGCTGTGCTCTCTCAATGTCGTGTGCTCTTAATTTAAATGCTTGTCTCCTTGCCTCCTTGTCTAATAGCTCTTTCTTATTCTCCCTTATTACCACCATTGTTTCTCCATCATATCGTTTGCAATTTCCATGATGACATATTTTACTTCAGATCATAGCTCATTTAGCCTTTTCTCCTGCTGGTATGCTAATAGCACTTCAAGCTAATCATTAATTTCCACCCTGTGGTTTCAGTAATTCCTTCCGTGCTAACTCTTGCATGGAAAAATTGTTTTAGGTTTGGAATTCTAACTTAGTCTAAAGGAAAAATAAGCCATAAGAAACCAAAGCACTGGCAGAGGTCTCTCTGGTCAATATAAATATTAATACTTACCAGACATAAGGTTTCCAGAGCCATAGAAGAATAAAAAGGAAACATAAATTACTTTCTGAATACTTAATCAGTGCCACTTAAAAGGTATTAGGAAATGTTTTCCACAATCATTCTCTATGATCTTTCAAAAGAATATAATTATGAATAAAGTATAAATAAAAATAAATAATAGTAATTTCGGTACTTATAAGTTATTTGAAGGATTTACAAGCTGAGCATCAATTCACTATGTAGTTAATAACAGTGTATTGGTTCAACTGAGAATATCTAGATATATTTGCATATTTGGTTCCCCACACGCAAATTGTTAGAGAAACCATGGCATCAGGATGGCAGTTGAGACTTCCAAAGATATTCCTCGGGTACTCTGAACTTCCTGTTTGAAGTTCAAGATGTGTGCTATCAGCTGTACCTGTCCCATGCCTTTGTTCTGTCATTATAAACTCTCACCCTCTGAAACAATAAGCCCACTTCAACTCTTTCTTTTCTTAAGTTGCCCTTTTTGGAGTATTTTTTTCACACCAACTGACACTTAACTATTACAAAGAATAATTCATATACCACTCCAGGTTAGAAGATTAAGCTTATGTTAGTGGCATATAATTATCTCATAAAGTGTTCAGTATACTCTTCTCTGATGCAAGAAATTACATTAGATGATGGTGTTATTTGACTATTCTAAACATCTTTCAGTTGCCATGTCTGGTTCATAGAGAAGTGTTTTCCACAGTGTTTACCTGGAGCCTGTTAGACTGAGAAAGCAGCTCTAGGATCAACACATATGGCAAAGAGGATTGTGGCCATGTTCCCACTTGGTCACTAGCCAAGACAAATACCAAGAGTTAGCTTCCCTAATTAATTTAAGTGAAGAGTGATCTACAACACCATGGCAGAACTTCAGTGTGAGGAAGCAGGGTACAGAATGCAGAAAGACTGAAATCGATCACAGAGAGCCAATATGTAGTACTCAACACTGCTCTTTTGATGGAACAATTAACACAAATGTTGCGATCGTTTTGTTGTTGCTCAAACTTGCTAATATGTTTAAAGTACCCCACTAAGTGTTGTATATGAAGACCAACTTGAAATATACAAAGGTGAACTATGAAATATCCTCCAAATCATGTTTCAGTACATTAGACTAACTCCAGAGTCAGCAATTTAGATGGAAAAATGTTAAAAAAACAAAACAAAACAAAACAAAACAATCAACACTAATGTGTTTGAATGAAATTAGTACTTACTAACTTAGGTTTAAAATATACTCCCATGAACCATAAGGTTGTTGAATACACAGTAGGATACCTCCCTCAGAGTTGTTTTCCTAGAAATTCTGTAATTACTCAAAAACCATAAAGCCATGGTCAGGCCAGTTTTCTGCATGCCATAGACAGTACCCCCAATTACTGAATATTCTGTAACATTTGACCACATTACTTCAGGCTGGAGTTGAACTGAAAGCTCCTTGTCTATTGCCTGACTTTTGTTTAACAGAAGGTACCTGCTTGTTGAGAATTATTGTTGACAGTTTGACAGCTAAATTATGGACTGTGAAGCTATTCAACACCCACACACCAGGAAAGGTATGCTGCAGGTATATTAGTGGCACAGATGTTATAAGTGGAACTAACAGATTTTAAGTTGTGTTTATGGGCCAGTTAACTGGAGGACAATCCATGTCTGGTACCAGTGAAACAGACCAGAGACCTATGTCTCGGCAAGGATATAATATTTCTTTGGGAGAAACCAGTTTACATTTTTGTTAAACAGACATAATACACTTTTCACATTGCTTTTAAAATACTGCTGTGAGCACAAATAGTTCACTGAGGCAGTAAGCTTCAGTCAACGAGAAAAACTCCTTTATTACAATGGGAAAGTAACTGTAGAGTGTCATAATAGTCAGTCTACTTATAATAACTATTGAGGTAGTATAGTGGTCCAGTGCTCAGCCAAAGGCAGAAGAATACAAGTAGACATTCACACAAGTTCTTCCTAGGTGGAGAAGAATTCTACAAGATGTACAAACCCTATAATAGCCAGAGTAGAATGGAGGGTGGCAAAGGGGAGGGAAAATGCGGTGGGGCATTTGTGGAGGGGAGACCATGAAGGAGGACAACATTTGAAATGTAAACAAATAAAATAATATATTAAAAAATAGATCACATAAGAAAATATTCTTATTTTCAAGTACATAAATTTTATATGTATATTTTTGGTTGTGAGCCTAGCCTTTACTAACTGATCCATCTCTCCAGGCCATGATATACATGTATGTCAATGCAGTTTTTAATTTGTCTGTTCCCTCCCTTCCTTTTTCTCTTGTCTTTTTTAATTCATTCCTGATATTTTTCTTTATTTTCTAACAGTCCTCAGACAATTTTCTGGTTATTACACATAACCGATTCTTTTAATCTCTTGATTTTAAAAATATAACTTTGTGAGCTCTGTAATTTTAAGAGCTATATTTATTTCCACGTAGAAATCAAATTCGGTATTTTTGAGATTTATGGTATCTGTCCGTTGAAGAAATTTTATAATGTTTATAGAAAATTATGATTTACTACTGACAATATGACATAGTACTCATTTGCCAAAATACAAGCTTCTATTTGGAAAGTGTCTATGTTACTCTTTTTATATGACTGTAAAATTATGTCATGTCTGTATAAACACTTTAAATTTACCATAATTTGATCAACCCCGTATTTCTCTCTACCACTGAAAACTTTGTACTAGCATCATCTACTAGAAAAATATTCTGTATTTTTTTTTCATTGAAAGTAAGTTCCTTAACTCAGAAGCTAAAAGAAAATAAAAAAAAAAAAAAATCAGTCCTTCAAGTAGACTTCTGACATCTAGATGGTTGGTATGGCACATAAATGCACAAACACATCAATAAATAAGTTTAATAAAATTCCCAAATGAAATCCTTTGGTGTTTTGCAGGGACAATGTTGTAATCCATAAATTAATATAAAATGATGCCATAGTATAAACGTATAATGTCTTTATTGTTGAAGTATATCGCTTAATAAATTCCACGGCTACCCGCCACAAAGTTCTGGGTTCCTGAATGAAACACATACACACAGCCTTTATATTTTGATATGCCTTAATCAGTGCAATAGCTGGACTACTTCCTAACCTCCACCTGGTTAATCCACCTCCCACCAATAATCCGGAGTGATTGCTTACTAAATCCTCTAGTCCATCTTGGCTGCCCTGGAATCAGTTTGGCGGCCCTCCTGGACTCTCCCTTGGCTCCTAAATAGCAGCTATGCTCTCTGTCGCACACCCTCTCAGAAGTGGCAGTTCCTCTCTTTCATCTCCTCCACCACTCCTGGCCTAGCGGATCTCAATCTCCTTCTTCCTCCTACCTCTCGGTCCCTAGACTGGGAATCCTAAAATGTCTCTGTCTGTCCTGGCTAGCCATTGGCTGCCAGCACCTTTATTTACCAATTGAACAGGTTCCCAGAAGCTACATAAGTGTAGTTGTTCTGCAAATAATCTTGGTGACACAAATTAACATAAGAATACAAGCAGCCAGTAGCCAACCTTTGGAATGAGCACATGGTCCCCAATGGAGGAGTTAGAGAAAGGACTGAAGGACCTGAAGGGGTTTGTAACCCATAGGAAGAACAACAATATCAACTAACCAGACTCTCCAGAGCTCCCAGGGACTAAACCACCAACCAAAGAGTACACATGGAGGGTTCCATGGTTCTAGCCAAATATGCAGAGGATGGGCCTTGTTGGATATCAATGGGAGGAGAGACCCTTGGTCCTAGGAAGACTCAATGCCCCAGTGTAGGGGAATGTCAAAGCGGAGAGGTAGGAGTGGTTAGGTGGTTGGGTGAGCACCCTCATAGAAGCAGGGGGAGGGAGGGATGGGATGGAGTATTCCAGGGGAGGGGGAAACCTGGAAAGTGGATAATATTTGAAATGGAAATAAAGAAAATATCCAATAAAAAGGGGTGGTGAGAGAATACAAGCAGCCACACCTTTATTTCCTATAGTATCTCAGAGTTAAAAGTTGTGGAGGGGTTTCGGAGAAGGGGGAATATAATTTGAAATGTAAATGAATAAAATGATTAATAAGAAAAAAAGTTCTGCTATACACTTAATTCTAATACCAAAAAAACAAAAAACACCCAGAATTGATAGTACTGTTAATATTAACAAATTGATCAGTAAAAATTTTGATATGACATAAAAATATAAATATCAAACAAATTTCTTCACAGATAACAATTTTGGGTTTAGCTCAGGAACTTTACAATCCATTTTGAGACATTTGTTCCTTTTTTTTTTTTTTTTTTTTTTTTTTTTTTTTTGATGCTTTCCTATATAGGGAGTTTAGTTCATTCACAAACATAGAACTTGATGGAACAACATTTCACATCTCCTAGAGTAAAATTATTAACCACACAATTAAGATACAACTATACATTTACCTAAAACTGTCAATATGCTTGA
>NC_034611.1:43658400-43733132 GCF_900095145.1 Mus pahari
AGATAACAATTTTGGGTTTAGCTCAGGAACTTTATAATCCATTTTGTGACATTTTTTCTTTTTTTTTTTTTTTTTTTTTTTTTTTTTTTTTTTTTTTTTTGCTTGATAGGGAGTTTAGCTCATTCTCAAACTTTGTACATGATGGAACAACATTTCACATCTCCTAGAGTAAAATTATTAACCACACAATTAAGATACAACTATACATTTACCTAAAACTGTCAATATGCTTGATCAATTGTATTTTCCTTTCTCTAAAATGCCACAAATATATGAGCCATCTTTATTAACAGTTAACAGCATGAGGGGATTTACTAATTTCATTCTTTTCATAATTATTCAAATTAGGATCATATTAGCAACTAGAATATTGATCTCAAAATATATTATTATGCAAAACAAACAAATTGGTATGGTTTCAGTCCCATTGTAGTACTCTTTTTTCTACCCTGAAAATAAAATATACTGATTAATTTCAACATTAAACCACATATTATACAAAATAAGTGATAGCAGTTGTTTTAATAGCAGAAAAAATAGAATCTTACCTGCTGAAAAAATTGTATGTAAGATATATGTTTATACTCAGATATCCAAAAGTAACTTGTTTTCATATTTAAGATAAATTTTTGTTTGTTTGTTTGTTTGTATTTTTGTCAAGGACATATAGTAGTTTCTGCTAGGATGCTGGCATCTCAACTGAAGCATTACTTCTATGAGTCTGGCCTATGGGCAACGATTTGGGCATTTTTTGATTGGTAATTGATGTAAAAACACCCATAAACTAAAAGTACTACAAATTACCTAAAATTGAGTCTGGTAGAAAGCCAGCAAACTGCATTCTTGTTTCTATTTGAGATCTTGCCCTGATTTCCTTTTGTGATAGATACTAATCATATGTGTAAGCCAATTAACCTTTTTCATTTCCAAATGGCTTTTAGTCAAGTGCTTGTCACAACAGGAAACAAAATAGAGCAGAAGATGATACAAGAAGTGGAATGTTTCTTTGATTGTCCAAACCAAGTTGTTTTATGGGAATACTGTTTCAGGGTTTGGAACACTGAACATGAATAACTATTGCATGCTCAGTAATTAATAGGCTTTTCTGTGGTACCTGAATACAAGAACACAGACAATGGAAGATGAGGTTGTGCAGTTTCATATAGAAACTTGAAAGTCTCTCAAACCCTTTATTGTGAAATATATTTGAGTTAAAAACCAGTGGAAATGAAGTATCTGCTGCTTCCCTGAAACAATTGCTACTCAGGAGCTGGGCTGAAAAGATCAGCTGTGATTAATAGGAAATCAGCATCATTGAGGCTAAGTCTTCTGGCTCCTGTATTCACAGAATCAGTGTGTAGAAGTCGTGATCCAGGTAATCGTAGGCTCCCATTAACCTAGCAGCAGAACATGGCAAAGGATGTGTAAGAGACTCTTATTTCCTTCTTTATAGTCATTGCAGTTATTATAACAATGGAAAAAACAGTGGGATGATTAGTAAAAAAAAAAAAAAAAAAGAAATAAAATAAAACTGATAATATTATATTACAAAAGGAGTTATTTTTGAATTAGATATTATTAAATAAATTCTTTGACTCACTTCCCTCTGGATATTGTGCTTATGAATACGGTTTCAGTCTTAGTGTAGAAGAATGTGAATTTTAGAGTTTCAAATCCTGGGATTATATTTCTAATGTCTTAAAGTTTCTTAGTCTATGTTTTATCTCTCCAAGCCTTAGTTCAATCATGTATTAAAAGTGAATTTAAAGATTTTCTACAAATGTGGAAATTACAAAATACATATAGCATAGTTGTTAAAGGAAAGGGCTGATTAGCTTCAGGAAATATTGCTCACTGTGTTTGGGAAATAAATTAGAATATCTAGACAATGGAATGTATCTATCTACCCCAGGATAAACCTGAAAAAGTTACTGTGCACAGAGTCTCTGCTGTTTTTAGCATAATATATTTTAGGAAAGAGAAACCTTATAAACTACATGTTGAAAATCACAAATCCTTCATGCTAATTTTCTGAAGGAAGCTGGATCTAACTTGATATTGGGATTTCACTGAGAGGAAAGTAAATGTCAATTTGTTTTTATATAACTAGTATTATTTGGAAACAAAATGTCTCCAAATGGTCACAGGTTGTAAGTCTGACCCCCAGCTGGCGATACTCTTGAGGGATGATTGCCTCAGTGAGCTAACTTCATCAGTGCATTAACCCACTGATGTGTTATGTGTGACAGCTGAGTTTTAATATGTGGTAGGGTCTAGTTGGAGGAAGTAGGCTACAGGATTCATGAGTTTGAGAGTAATTTTCAGGTTCTAGCCCTTATCTTTCTGCTTTTACACTGAAAAAAGAAATGTATCCTCTGCACTTTATACTTTGTCTCGATGCATTCAAAGTAAGAACACAGCAATAGTAGAACATAACCCTGAACCAGAACTTCTCAGTTTATGAGACAAAATCAAGCCATGCAGTTTCCCATTCAGGTTTCTTAATTATTTGATCAAGAAATGGGAAATTAATAATAATAGCAGGTTGGATGCATAGTACATCTGTTACCATGGTAACGCTATCTTAATGTACATAGGAATAGGATATGGCATAATAAAATATTAGCAATGTTGAGTCTTCATAAGGATAGGAAAAGAAAAAGAAATATATATACAAACCATATATATATATATATATATATATATATATATATATATATATATGAGGGAGTGTGGGGAGTATGTGTATCTATATGTATATGTGTGTAAATATATAATATATAATATATTATATACATGATCAGTACATATTTGAGGAATGAGAAATGTCTCAGTGTAAATAATATTATCTAGTGAATTATTTCTTATTTCTTATACATTAAGGCTCAAAGTCCAAGAACCAAAGAGGCTTCCATTTATGCAGCATTTTCCCTCAACTGTAGATCTATAGATAAAAATCTAGATGTTAACATTTTAACTTAATAGTCAGTAGACTATTGGGTATTAGAGACACTAGGATAAGATGAGCAGTGAATATCCAGCCATAGAACATGTGTAACAAAAATAGAGATAAGAAAAATGAGTTCCAAATAACCCATGAAAGGTGTGGTAAGAAGTAGAACTTTTAAAAAGTCAAATATAAGGTAGGGAAGGGAAGAGAGTCTGGAGGAAGGGAGGGAGAGAAAGAGGAAGGAAGAAAAGGAGAGGTCAAGAGATATTTTCTCTTGGAAACCTACGGCATGTCAAAGGGCCTGATAGTAAGCTTTTTGAGTTCAATTTTTGATCATATAACCTAAAATCTTTTTTGAAGGAATTTTTTAATATGAAAATTCTGTATAATATCTACCAATAACAGTTATAACTGAACATCTATTTCTTTCTTTTCTTTTCTCTTTTCAATTGACATCTCATAGGATGCATGAGACTAGTAAATCCTTTTCAAGAGTTATCATACACATTCTTTTCAATTTAATTTTAGCAAAGATACCTTGACAGACTATGTGCCATGCAACAAATATAATTAAAATTATTTAAACCATAGTGAATATTTTTTATTCACATTGGAAACAAAATAGGAATTATTATAATAATCGAGAATTAATAATAATAATAATGAAGATAAAAGTAATACTTCATACATTTGAAAACAAGCTAAGGTACTTATATATTACCCCAAAGAAAAAAAGGATGGACATTTCAATAATTAAAATATAATGAAGTAAATGAAAATCAACATGCCTTTTCTGAAAATAGGTATGATAGAGCTAAACCAATGTTGAAAAGCAAATTTATAATTACGGGAAAAAGACAGACTTGTGAAGGAGTAAAAGCCTTAAATCAAAAGTCAAACAGTTCTTTGCAAAATATGCCGAACCTCAACATATCCAAAAGGAGTGAAGGAATTTGAAATTGTTGTTAGCATTAAGCATATTCAACTGATAGGTTTAGGAATACCACAAATAAACACATGTAAGCCTGCACTGTTTCATAGGAGAATTCTAGAATTCTCTCTGATATTTAAAAAATAATACTAGTCCAATATAATGCATTTCTGCAAACATGAAACATGAAACAATGGTTTCAATTCATTCATGGATTTAATATTACCACCTATGATTACCAGAGAAAACTTTACAAAGAATATCCTGCACACAAATCCTCTTTATAAAAATAGCTGGAACATTCTTAGTAAATTTGTCATCAGAACTCAGAAAGCTGCATAAAATGCCACGTATATTGACTAAGGAATTAAAGAGAAGCAAACTTCCTTCAATATTGAGAAATGAACTAATGTGATCCTCTATGAGAACATGTTAAAGTTGTTATGTCTAGCAGTAGATAAAACTCATATAACAAGACTAACCACCCATTCTCATGATTAAAGTTTCAGAAAACTACAAATATATGGAAATGTCATTAGATGACATGTCAAGTTTACACCACTCTTACAGAACGTCTGAGAAAAGCAAAAGAAAGAAGAAAAGTGTTGTGCTGGTTCACGGTTTCAGGACATAATAACTTGGGTATTATTTTTTTTCTGAGTTCCTGGTGAGGTGGCAAGTGTGTGGCTTGAAGAATGTGATAAAACACACAGCATTATACACTGAAGTTAGTTTGCAGAAAAGACTCTGAAGAGGAAATACAAGGATCACTGTTATCAATCACATGACTGCCAATGCTAGAACAAATGGCACAGAATGTTTTTTTTTTTTTCAGTTTAATAACCATTCACTAGAAATTGAAGCTTAACTTGTTGCATTTCTTTTACAAAAATGATTTGTAAGTGAACGATGAAATGATGAAAGTTCATAAAAGAAATTCTTTGAGATTAAAGAGTTTATAGAGTTATCACAAGAATCAACCCCCACAAAAAGAAACAAATTGACAAGATTTGTACTATACCAATGTATTCTCAAAAGATTGTTTTAAAAAGCTTGCAAAATAATTGCAAACTGTATTTCCTATAAAATTCTTCTATCTAGAATATATAAAAACAGATAACATGTATTAAAGTAATCCAATTATGTAATATGTCAAAATCTGAAAATATATTTTGTAAATTAATTATGTAGCAAATAAGAACATAAATTTAAATTGTTAATATTAGATTTTGAGGACTTAAATTTTAAACCATTACAGGAATGATTCTTAGTAAGGTTCTTGAAAGTATAATATCTACTGGAAGTGGCCCCTTCAGGTTCCATATACCCACTGTTAGGCATTTTGGCTAAATTCACCCACACTGAGTCCTGGAAGCCTCCCCATACAAGGTCTGTGGACTTTTGAGAGCTTACCCCTACAAGTCATGCCCTGCAGCTGCATATTTTCCATTCATTTTCCTTGCCCTCTGGCTCTCTTCTGTCTCCTTCTATACCATCCTGCTCCTGTATTCCCCCCTCTAACCTCTCCAACTCTGGTCCCTCCTTCCCTCTGCCTCCCATGATTATTTTGTTCCTGCATCTATGTGGAATTTAAGCACCCTCACTTGGGCCTTCCTTGTTTAAATTTGTAATGCCTGTGGGGTATATCATGGGTATTCTGTATTTTTTTTTGGCTAATATCCACTTATGACATACCATGCATGTCCTTTTGGGTCTAGGTTACCTCACTCAGGATAATATTTTCCACCCATTATGCAAAATTCATAATGTCTTTGTAATAACTGAGTAGTATTCCATTGTGTATATGTACCACATTTTCTGTTCTTTAATTGAGGGACATCTGTGTTGCTCCCAGTTTCTGGCTATAAGGAGTAAGGCTGCTATGAACATAGCAGAGAACATATCCTTGTGATATGGTGGAACATATTTTTTTTTTCTGAGATAGGGTTTCTCTGTATAGCCCTGGCTGTCCTGGAACTCACTTTGTAGACCAGGCTGGCCTCAAACACAGAAGTCCACCTGCCTCTGCCTCAGGAGTGCTGGGATTAAAGGTGTGTGCCACCACGCCCGGCGGTGGAACATCTTTTGGGTATATGTCCAGGAATACCTCTATTAGCTGGACTGGACTCCTAGTGGAGGGATGGGGACACCAACCCACTTACAAAACTTTTGGCCAAAAATTGCTTCTGTCTAAAAGAAATACAGGGACAAAAGTGGAGCACACTAAACGAATAGCCAACCAGTGACCAGCCCAATGTATAAGGTTCATCCTATGGGTGAGCACTAATTTCTTACACTATTATTGCTGCTATGTTGTGCTTGTAGACAAGAAACTAACATGACTATCAACTAAGACGTTCTACTAGCAGCTAACTGAGACAAATACAGGAACTCATGTCCAAGGATTGGAGGCTGGGAACCACTATAGTAGAGTTAGTGGGAGGAGTGAAGGAACTGAAGGGACAGCATTTCTATAGGAAGACCATTAGTGTCAACTAACCAGGACCCCTGAGATCTACCATAGAATGGGCCACCAACCAAAGAGCATATACGACTCCAATTGAAGGGCTGCCTTGTTTGGGTCCCATGGGAAAGGATGCAGCTAATCCTGTGGAGACTTGATTCCCCAGGGTAGGGGTTATAGGGAGGGCACCCTCCCAGCGTAGAAGGAGAAGACAGATGGGGGAAGAATTCTGTTGGGGAGGAGCATATGGATGGGGCAATATTTGGGATGCCAATAAATAGGATAATTAATTAATAAAACAAGCAAGTACAATGAAATACAAACTCACTATGATGTGAAAACTAAATTACTTGAGGAAACACTGATTATGACTGAAAACAACGCAGATACACTGAACATTCAGCAACTGATGAAAAGCTTGCAATTGCTTGTAACTCTGTTCATATACTCCTGGACATTGTTCTCATTCAATAATCTACGCACATGTTTAAGTTTGGAAGCTAATATTCTCTTGCTGAGAACAATAAAACCATCACTTTACAGATAAATGTTTATAATATTTTCTTAAATCATATTTTAATTGTGCCAGAAATTCATACAATGTATTCTATCACATTCACCCTCCTCTACCATCTCACCCTTTCTACCCAAATTTGAGTTTTCTTCTTTTCCTTTATTTCCTCCTTATCAAGTTCAGTTTGTGTTATCTAATTTGGGCACAGGGCCGGCCAAGTACTGTAACCTATCTATAAGGGGTAATATCATTAAAGAAAACCAATTTTCTGTCTTCTAGTTCTTAAGCTAGTGTCATGATTTCCTGAGCACTTTCATCACATCATGCTGGTTCCATGCTGGAATTTTGTTGAACTTGAGTTCATTCAGGTCTTGGTAGGCTGTCCGATCACTGAGTTCATGTGTGATTTTTTTTCTGTTGTGTCTAGAAAACACTGTTTCCTTGACCCATCATCTCTTGCTCTTCAAATATTTCTACTCCATTTCCTGAGAAGATCCTTATTCCTCCTTGAGGAGAAGTGTATGAGATATATGTCCCATTTTGGCCTGCACACCTATTCTTCTTCTCTGCACTGTGATCAGTGTTGACTATGAGTTGTATTTCATGGATCAGGGCTCAGATCTAATCACAAAGTGATACTTCTATGACTTGCATGCCAATATTATAACAGTAGCTCTACCAAACCAGTTATGACTGCAGGTTTCAGGGTTCAAAGCTAGAAGAGATTGAAGATGGCCTTTCTCCGTTAACAGAATGCATCATGAAAGCTAGCCAGTATGGTGAAGCTTATAGGTAATTAAATTACCTGATTGCTGTCTCTGTGGTTTGTGATTTTAATAGATGATCTTTTCATCAATGGAGTTGTGTCACCATGTTCTAGAAACTAGCCAGGGTATTACTAGCAGTAAATTTGTAACTTATAAATTCATAGCTTGGAAAGGAAATATTTATAAAAATTGACACAGTCACAAGTGTAGATGACTCATTAGAATATCATACTCTAGAATAAGGAAAGAGATATGATAAGTAGCTCATCTTGATACATACCTGTGGAATAGTACATGATAAGTAGAGGTAATAACATTCCCAAGGAAAGTTGGGGCTACAGTGTGACATATCTTAAGCAAATTCACAGGTGCTTATAATTACCTCATGAAAAAAGATAAACCCTTTTAAGATTAGAAGTTTAAATATTGAAAAAAAAAACCTTATGAGACAAGAAATTTGGAGGAATTCAAGAAGGCAAACATTTAGATTTAGTCTCACGGAGAGAGAAAAATACATCAACATCATAGCTTAAAACATTACTGAGATTGTCAGATTGTCCAGTCATAATGGAACATTCAACAAACAAAAGAGCTTAGAGGGACTGACATTTCAATAGCTGGCTCTTTTTCCCTTCTTATCTAGAAAAGATTGTATGTTTAATTGTATTTGAAGTTGTTAATGGCCTTCCCACCACTTCTGAATTATCTTACTACTCTCATGCGATTCTCACAGAGAAGTTTTCAAACAATTTAGACTAATTATTTCTCAAGCTACCACCTTGTGAATGTGTGTAATTAAGAAAAAAATTCTATAATTTTTCTGGAAAAACAGCAAATTGTTAATTTAATTAAAGACAATTTTTTAATGTTATGTTTTCACTTAGAGAAACAGTTTTATTTTCATCCCCAAAATTTTGCCTTTCAATATGTTTGTAAATTTACTTGTAATTATTTTTGAGAATTTCATCTTTATAGACAATGAACTTTATTCATATTAACTTTCCTCCATCTTCTCTCAGACATTTCATGGCCACGTCTTTTTTCCAGCCACGAATTCTCTTTACATCTTATTAAAGTCTAGTGAGTGTTATATATGTGCATGAGTATTGTGGTAATCCACTGATGCATAAACAATACACCTGCTTGTGTGCTCATGTAAGTGTGTGTGTATGCCAGTTTGTGATAGTATTATAATGTTTATATAATTTTTGTCATTCCTCTTACTAAATCAACATTAAGTTTTAGAAATTTTATAAAATATATTTTGATCATATTCATCCTCACTCATTCCTTTCATTCCACCAGGATCAATACCTTCATTATTCCCCGATTTTATATAGTCTTTAATTTTTTTGATAATTCATTGTTGCCAGTTTGGGAAACCTCTATTAACCTAGTTGTGCTTCCATCTACTAACATATAATTGACCCGTCAGGGGTCACAGTTTTATTACTAATTAAAATTATTAATTAAAATTAATAATTAATTAATTAATTAATACTCCATATTTTATCCCCCCGTCCACCCTCTGCCTGCTCCACATCCAACACCTCCTTCCTACACCAAAATGTCTCCACGTGGATACCCCCACCCCTCACCCCACCTGACCTCTAAACTCCCTAGGGCCTCCAGTCCCTTGAGGGTTAGATGCATCGCATCATGCCTGAATGAACACATACCCGGCAGTCCTCTACTGTACCTGTGTTGAGGGCCTCATATCAGCTGGTATATGCTGCCTGTTAGGTGGTCCAGTGTTTCAAAAATCTCGGGGTTCTAGATGAATTGAGACTGCTGGTCCTCCTGTAGGATTGCCCTTCCCCTCAGCTTCTTTCAACCTTACTAAATTCAACAATAGGGGTCAGCTGCTTCTGTCCATTGGTTGGGTGCAAATATCTCCATCTGAGTCTTTCAGCTGCTTGTTGGGTCTTCTGGAGTGCAGTCATGTTAGGTTCCTTTTTGGGAGCGCTCCATAGCCTCAGTAATAGTGTCAGGCCTAGCCCCCGCCTCCTTGAGCAGAGTCCCACTTTAGACCTGTCACTGGACCTTCTTCTCCTCAGGCTCCAATCCATTTCCATCCCTGTAACTCTTTCAGACAGGAATAATTATGGGTCAGATTTGTGACTGTGGGATGAACTAACCAGTACCCCCAAAGCTCCTTGGAACTTTCCTAGTTTTCCCTCCAAAAATCCCCTACCCTGCCCTGCTGGTCCTGGCATTCCCATATACTGGGAAATAGAACCTTCACAGGACCAAGGGCCTCTCCTCCCATTGATGACTGACTAGGCCATCCTCTGCTACGTATATAGCTAGAGTCACAAGTTCCACCATGTGTTTTCTTTGATTGGTAGTATAGTTCCAAGGAGCACTGGGGGTACTGGCTAGTTCATATTGATGTTCCTCCTATGGGACTTCAGTCCCATTCAGCTCCCTGGATCTCTGACTGCTTCATTGGGGACCTTGTGCAACATCCAGTGGATGACTGTGAGCATCCAGTTCTGTATTTTCTAGGCACTGGCAGAGCCTCACAGGAAACAGCTATATCAGGCTCCTGTCAGCACTCTCTTGTTGGCAACTGCCTAGTGTCTGGGTTTGGTGTTGTTTATGGGATGGATCTCCAAGTGGGGCAGTCTCTGGATGGTCATTCTTTCAGATGCTTTGAACTTTGTATCTGGAACTCCTTCTTTGGGTATTTTGTTCTGCATTCTAAGAAGAAACAAAGTATCCACACTTTGGTCTTCCTTCTTGAGTTTCATGTGTTTTGAAAATTGTATCTTGGGTATTCTAACTGGTGGTTATCATGTAGAAGAATGTGAATTGATCCATTCTTATCTCCTTGTANAAAGCTCAAGTCTCAGTGGATCAAGGACCTCCACATAAAACCAGAGACACTGAAACTGATAAAGGAGAAAGTGGGGGAAAGTCTCAAATATATGGATGGGCACAGGGGAAAAAAAAATCCAGAACAGAACAACAATGGCTTGTGCTGTAAGATCTAGAATCAACAAATGGGACTTCATAAAATTGCAAAACTTTTGTAAGACAAAAGACACTGTCAGTAAGACAAAAAGGTCACCAACAGATTGGGAAATGATCTTTACCAATCCTAAATCAGATAGGGACTAATATCCAAGACATACAACGAACTCAAAAGCTGGACTCCAGAAAATCAAATAACCCTATTAAAAAATGGGGTACAAAGCTAACCAAAGAATTCTCAACTGAGGAATACTGAATGGCTGAGAAGCACCTGAAAAAGTGTTCAACATCCTTAATCATCAGGGAAATGCAAATCAAAACAACCCTGAGATTCCACCTCATACCAGTCAGAATGGTTAAGATAAAAAATTCAGGTGACAGCAGATGCTGGCAAGGATGTGGAGAAAGAGGAACACTCCTCCATTGCTGGTGGGATTGTAAACTGGTACAACCACTCTGGAAATCAGTTTGGTGATTTTTCAAAAAATTGGACATAGTACTACGGGAAGATCCAGCAATATTACTCCTGGGCATATACCCAGAAGATGTTCCAACTTGTAATAAGGACACATGCTCCACTATGTTCATAGCAGCCTTATTTATAATAGCCAGAAGCTGGAAAGAACCCAGATGTCCCTCAACAGAAGAATGGATACAGAAAATGTGGTACATTTACACAATGGAATACTACTCAGCCATTAAAAACATTGAATTTATGAAATTCTTAGGCAAATGGATGGATCTGGAGGATATCATCCTGAGTGAAGTAACCCAATCACAAAAGAACACACATGATATGCACTCACTGATAAGTGGATATTAGCACAGAAATTTATAAAACTTTTTAATATGCTGATTTTTAAAAAATTCTGATTTCCTCTGCTTTGCTTTAAATTTTAGTAGCAATACCTCTTATTCACTTAAATAACTTAATTAAATATATTTATTCATTTGCTCTGTGTGAATTTCTGTATGGATGCTGATATGTATGCCAAGGAACCACTTTATGATTTGTTTTACTTCTCCAACCATGTAATGCCTGGAGATAAGAAAATGTCCTCCAACTTGGCTGCAGACATCTTTATCTGTTGACCTTTCTTATGGTCCCTACAACCTATATTTCTAATCATTATTTTAATGCTTTGATCAAGGTAAATAAATTATGAAAATAAACTATACTTTTTAAACCTATAGATTTTAATTCATAGCAGTTTTACTTATATAACTCTAATAAGTACTTTCAACTTTCAGAATCACAACTTTTCTTCTGATTTTCAGCATATTATTCTTCATATTTGAGAAGGACTTTATAAATTATATGTCTAGAGTGATGAATGACCCTTTTTCTTCTTTTTTTAAAAGTTATTTCTTTTTATAAAGGACATATTAGCTTAATGTCCATTACATACCAAAATGATTAAAGAAAAATACAGAAAGATTACAGAAGATAAAGTATCATAAAATTTGACGACACGTGGGACTAGATATTAGAATTCATCTCTCAACATGTACTTCCTACTCCAGGGGACCTCAGGATTTCTTCTCCCTTCCATCTTTAAGTCTCTCTGGACATTTGTCTACACACACACACAGACACTCACACACACACACACACACACACACACACACACACACACACACATTTATATAAAGGTAACATAAAACAAAGTTTATGAAACATGTCAACTGTGAGAAATATGAGCAGGCTCCTACATATAAGGCAATGTCTATCTCATGGCCAGAGCAAGAAAGAAAAAGTATTGAAAAAATTAGAAAGTAGTACATTTTAAGACCATAAGAGGTTTAGCATTTGGAGTTCAGTATTTTAATCAAAAAAGACTTTAATAAAATATGCCCAGTGGAGGTACAAAAGTCAGAAATACTCATACTTTTTTTGCACATTTTATTGAAATTTTAATTAATCTTTCCATAGCTTTTGGGTTACCAACATTAATAATATCATTTCTATATCATGAACAGGGACAGAGAAGAGTTTAGTCACTTATTCAAGATATGAAAATATGTACAAAATATGTCCAGGATCAAATACTGGGAATCTGAAATTTAATTTAGAATTGCAATATTTTATAAACACTGTGACTTTACAAAAGTTGGCAATAATAAAATAAATATTCTTAACTTTCCCAACATGACTTAATGAAATCATTATGAAGGGGTGTTGTCGTTCTAAGTGTGGTACGTACTCCTGTGGTTTGTTTTAAATTTCTCCAGAGGCGCTGTGCATCCATTTAAATCTGTATTCCTAATATGAGTTTGGAATTTTACAGTCATAGAGAACTCTATATATTGAACTTACATAAACTCCAGGTCGATCACAAACTAACAGACTGCTGGGGATAAAAGATCAAATGAATTTTGGATGACTGTTCTTCCTGGGCAAGCCAAAGTAACAAAAGGCCAATGAATTAAATCAACTAATTTTTTGACAGAAAGTACCTACCTAATTCTCAGAAGCTCAAGTCCTATTTCTGCCATCTATTTCAGAAAAACTAATTCATAAAATCTGAGTTTGGCATCTCTAGTAGTTTAAAATAGAGTATGTTTCTCAACAATGTATGAAACTATTTTTCATACATTTTACTGATTAACAAAGATCATAGTTAACACATAGTTAATCTTCAGAAGAATAGTGGAAAAGGCAGAATCTATTTTTGTTTCTAATGATGAATAATATTGAGAATATTAATAATTTTGAACAGCTACTAGATAATTAAAATGTTATTGGGAAGTACTATAAAATCATTAAAACTGTTTTTTTCCAATAAGCTACATAATAGAATGAAATCTAAAAACTAGATACAGTAACAAAAAGAAGTCAAGTACTGTGTTTAGCATGAAAATTTCTTTAAAGTCTTCACAAATGGATTTTACTGTTCTTGCTCAGCAGTGAGAGGAGATGGGAGACAGCCAAAATGCATGGTGTTTTAGAAATCAACACAAAATTTTTATGCCAATCTACTAAAACTTGCTTAAAAGTTACAATAAGTTTGGAAAATTTATAGGTGTGAATTCCTAGATGAGAACATAAGTTAGGCTCCTTTCCTCAGTTGTAGAAATATGCTTATAACTTACATATTTTTTTCAATTCTATGTATCTATTACGTGTGAATACTTATTGTGACCCAGTTACTTTGCTGGGAATTGAAAGTGAGAAATTTAGCAGGTGAACAATTTTTCTCTCTATAGTGAAATTTTGCATTTATTTGAGGAACTGAAGTAATATGAGCAAGAATAGAAAGGTTTAATAAATGTTATCAAGGACAGAATAAGAATCATGCTAATGTGTTACACTATCCATAATCTTCTGTTTTCATGTAAACCATAAATAATTCCATGAAAATCCCATGGACAGAGACTAAATGTGACTACAAAATCTCACAAAGTTTTGTCTTCAGTAATATACATATATATATATATATATATATATATATATATTATTATTTATTCCTAATGAATGCAATTAAGTAATTAAATTCTGATATAATGTAATCTGTCAATTAAATTGCATTTACCATTTGTCTCCAAAAATAATATGAATACATTATTGCAATTTGAGATGGTTCTCCTCCTTTAACATATGAGAAGTATTAATACTACAAGTGATGCACTCTTTATGTTTATTAATTGCATTTATATTAAGTTTTATAAAATAATGATATTCATGTTGTATTCTTCAATATTTATGAACTCAGGACTGTTTCTAAGAAATAATACATGGAACAATACAGATTGAATCTATCATTTTAGGATTTCAGTATCTGCAACCTCTAATAAATTTCACTATGAAGCTTAACCATCAATATCAAATAGAAAGGAAGGGTTGAATGAATGATATTAAAACAATTAGAAAAGAGACCATACAGAATTTGACTGAAGATCTAGTTTTAATTTCTTGAAGAAGCTTTATATCAATTACATAGGGCTATACCAGTTTTCACTGATGCCAAAAATAAACAAGAATTCTGTTTTCCCAACAACCTGACCAGCATCTTCAGTCACTTGTTATTAGTCTTGCCCATTAATTGAATAAGATTAAATCTTAATGGAATTTCAATTTGCATTTTTGATCGCTAAAAGTGTTGAACAATTTAAGTGTTTCCCCACATTTTATGTTTTATCTCTAGAGAATTTTCATTAGTTATAAACTTTGTTTTTAGTTCATTTTGTTGTTGTTGTTGTTGTTGTTTTTTGTTTTTTGAGTCAGGGTTTCTCTGTGTAGCCCTGGCTGTCCTGGAACTCACTTTGTAGACCAGGCTAGCCTTGAACTCAGAAATCCACCTGCCTCTCCCTCTGCCTCCCGAGTGCTGGGACTTTTGTTTGTTTTTATATTTTCATATTTTGAAGTAGGAAAGATTGATTTTGGCTTACAGTTTTAGAGGTGTTAGTTTGTTGTAGCATAGTGGACCTATGCTCATCATGGTTCCCTATCGAATAGACAAAGGACCATACAGGAAGGGATCAGAGCAAAATATAGACCTCCCTAAGACACATCTCCTCTCCCTAGGCCTTACCTCCTGACTTTCATGACCTCCTAATAATGCCAGTATATTATGAACCCATCAAAGAAATAATGTGCTTATTAGGACAGAACTCTGAGGATCTGTTCTTCCCTGAAAATACAGACAAACTCAGAGGTACCATCCACTCATCTAGGCATTTCCAAGCCACTTAAGTAGACATTTCAGTTTAACCATCACAAATTAGGGTCTCTAAAAAACAGCATATACACTTGACAGCTAGGATTTCATTTTTGTCTGGCTTTATATGAGGTGTTTTTGGAAGAAGTGACTTCTTTTCCTGTTTAAATATTATACTTCACATTTTTCTCTCTCTCAAAAATATTTTTATTAAGTATATTTATTTATTTAATTTATATCCCAGTATCAGTCTCCCTCTCCTCCCAGAACATCCTTATGCAGATCCCTTCATTCCACCTTCTCTATCTCCTTTTCAAAGGGGGAACTCCTTCTGGGACTTAGCCCCTCAACTAACCCTCCAAACCTGATATCAAGGCACTGAAGGATAAGGCATACCCTTTCCCACTGAGGCCAGAGAAAGCAGTAACATTTAGGGGTATAGGATCCACAGGTTGGCAAACAACAGACTCAGGGTCAGCATCGGCTCCTTTGTTGTGGGACCTGCATGAAGACCAAGCTGCTCATCTGCTACATATGTGTAAAAGGCCTATGTCTACCTCTTGCTTGTTTTTTGGTTGGTGATTCAAGCACTGAGAATCCTCAAGGGTCCAGGTTAATAGACCCTGTTGGTATTCCTGTATGCACCTTGTATACCTGATTTCTCAAAGATGTTTAACATGAAGGACTACTGGATTTTGTCAAAAGCTTTTTCAGCATCTAATGAGATGATCATGTGTGTTTGTTTGTCTGTCAATTTGTTTATATGGTGGATTACATTGATAGATTTTCATATAATGACCCATGCCTGCATCCCTACAATGAAGCCCACTTGACTGTGGTGGATAATGTCTTTGATGTATTCTTAGATTTGGTTGGCAAGTACATTATTGAGTAATGTTGCACCAATATTCATAAAGGGAATTGGTTCGAAATTCTCTTGCTTTGTTGAGTCTTTGTGTGGTTTCCATATCAGGATGACTGTGGTCTCACTGAATGAGTTTGGCAGTGGTCCTTCTGTTTCTATTTTGTGAAGTAGTTTCAAGAGTATTGGCATTAGCTCTTCTTTGAAAGTTTGCCAGAATTCTTCACTAAAGTCATCTGGCCATGGACTTTTTTGTTTGGGAGACTTGAATGAGCACTTCCATTTCCTTAGGTATTATAGGACTATTGAGATAGTTTATCTAAATAGTAATTGGTATTTGGTGTCTGTCTAGAAAACCATCCATTTCATTTCCTGTTGCAGTAAATCTCTCCAACCCATATATGCCCTGGCAAAGAAAACAACACAGTTCATATGATTACAGGCTGCATGCCTAGATTGGGCAGATCTACTGCTACACTACTATCTTCCACAGCTTATGAGAGCCCTTAGAACATGAGGTTTCTCCAGGCCATGTGCTTTTCTGCTCTGCTTCCTCTCTGTCTTTCATTTTCTCCTTCTTCTCTCCCTATCACCTTCTGCTCCACCTTCCCTTTTATCTGCCCAATCATCAACTCTTCTTTATTTTACAAATTAAGGTGGGAAGCAGGTTTACATGAAATCACCTGAGTGCTAACTCATTCCTTGTTCACAACCACTCACAGGAGAACTGAATTAACATCAAATATAATTAGCCCCAGGGCTATCCACAACAATTTACATGTTCCAATTTTGTGGAATACAGGCTTTTGAAGTAAGACCTAATTATTCTTTGAATGTCTTCATGTCTGTTGCTATGTGTTGCATTTCGTTTCTAATTTTGTAAAATTGGGTACTGTTTCTTTGTCTTTTAATTTGTTTAACTAAGGATTTGTCTATCTTGTCGATTTTCTAATAAATAAATAAATAAATAAATAAATAAATAAAAATAAAAAAGAAAGAAACAGCTTTTTGTTGATTCTTTGTTTTCTTCTCTTTGTTTCTAATTGATTAATTTCAGACCTAAATTTGATTACTTTCTACCTTTTACTCTTGGGTGTGTTTGCATTCTTTTTTATAGAATCTTCAAGCATACTTTTAATTCATTAGTGTGAGAATTTACTTTCCTTATTTATTTATTTATTTTAATGAGGGTAATTAGTAGTATGAACTTTTTTCTGCCCTCATTTTCATTGAATTCTGGGAAGTTTTTAATTTCTCCTTTGTTTTTTTCTTGACCTAAAGACCATTTAGAAGAGTTTCCAGGAGTGTGTAGACTTTGTGTTGTTTCTGTTCTTGTTGAAATCCAACTTCAATCCATTGGTGATTTGATAAGAGAGATGGGGTAATTTCAATCTTCTCATGTCACGTGAGGCTTGCTTTGTGACTGATTAGATTGTTAATTTTGGAGAAGGTTCCAGGAAGTGCTGAGAATAAGCTATTCATTATTTCTCTGCTAACTTTTTGTCTTAATAACCTGTCCATTGGTAAAAGTGAGGTATTGAAGTCTCCCCCTCTTAAGCTGTGGGGTACAATGTATGATTAAGCTTTAAAATTGTTTCATTTACATGTGGGTACCCTTGCATTTTTGGCATCCATGTTCACATGGATTTTCCCTTGATGAGTATGAAGTGTCCTTCCTTGTCACTTTTGATTACTTTTCATTGAAAATCTATTTTATCAGATATTAGAATGTCTATTCCAGCTTGTTTTTTTTTTTTTTTTTTTTTTTTTTTTTTTTTTTTTTTTTTTGCTTGCAAACATTTTTCCATCCCTCTATTCTGAGATAATGTCTATCTTTGTTGTACTGATGCATTTCTTATATGCAGCAACATGATGGATTTTGTTTACTCAACCACTATGTTAGCCTGTGTCTTTTTACTGGAAAATTGAGACCATTAATGTTGAGAAATATTAGTGACCAATGTTTCTTACTTCCTGTTATTTTGACATTGGTGATGGTAGTGTGTGCTTCTTTTCTATTGAAATTGTCAGTGTGAAATTATTTACATTTTGTATTTGTATAAGTATAGTTAGCCTCATTTCCTCATTTTGTTGGAGTTTTCCTTTTATTATCTTTCATAGGGCAGGTTAGTATCAAGGTATTATTTAAATTTGGATTTGTAATGAAATTTCTTTTTTTCTCCATGGTGATTGAAAGCTTTGCTGGGTATAAAAGTCTGGGCAAAAATCTGTGGTCTTTTAGGGCCTGCAGGACCTCTGTACAGGCCCTTGCAGCTTTGAGTCTCAGTTGAGAAATCGAGTGTAATTCTGATATTTCTGCATTTGTATGTTACTTGAACATTTTCTATTGCAGCTTTTAAATTTTGTTTTTTGTGTGTTGATGTTGTGGGAGAATTTTCCTTTCTGAAACAATCTGTTTGGTGTTCTGTAAGTTTCTTTTACATTTGTAGGCATCTCTTTCTTTAGGTTATGTTTTTATTTTTATTTTTCTATGATTTTGTTAAATATGTTTTCTGTGCCTTTGAGCTGGGAATCTTCTCCTTTTTCTAGTTCTACTTTTCTTAAGTTTGCTATTTTCATAGTGCCCCAAAATTCCTAGATTATTTTGTCATGACTTTTTTAGATTTTGAATTCTCTTTGACCAGTATATTGATTTCTTCTATCATATCTTTTATAACTGAGATTCTCTCTTCTGTCTCCTATATTCTGTTGGTCAAGCTTCTGTCAGTAATTCCTGTTCTCTTTTCTAGGTTTTCTATATCCAGGTTTGCCTGAATTTATCTTTTCTTTATTGCTTCTATTTCCCTTTTTAGGTCCTGGACAGTTTTAATTATATTATTCACCTGATAGACTGAATTTTCCTGTTTTTCTTTATTTTCATTTTCCTCATTTTTAAGACTTCTTTCCTTTTGAATGCACTTTCCAGTATTTCTTCAAAGGATTTATTCCATTCCTATTTAATGTCCTATCTCATTTTATTAGATTGAATGTATTATCATTCTCTTGTGCTTCATTTTTCATTAGGATATACACGGTTTGATGTAGCAGGATAGCTCAGATCTGGAGGTACCCTATTGCCATGCATGTTGTTGATTGTGTTCCTAAGCTTTCCTTTAGGCATCTGGTTTTGGTTTGTGTTGGTAAGATGATCCTCATGGCTTCAAGGCTTCTTAAAATGTTTGACAGGAATTGGGGGCAAGACCATGGATATCAGGGTACCTGACTCTGCTGTTTATGCCTCAAGCAGGGCAGCTTGGCAAAGGATTCATGGAGCAATTTTCCAATGTTCCAATGTCTCTACAGCTCTCTACAGAGATGTAGGGTGTTTTTGGGGTCCATCAAGTTATCCCAGGGCTGAAAAGGATAACCAGAGATAGACAATGTAGTTCAGGGGACCATGAGAAACTCACCTCTGGAGACTGTGTCTTGGGAGGATTACTGGGATGGGATTGGTAAAGTAGGGTTCCAAGCTTGTTACTATTGGGATCTCCAGAGACATTCACTGGGGAGCAGGATGCTCTTGGAGTCCTCCAAGGTTCCTAAGGTCTGAAGAGCAAGTCCAGAGCCAGACAATAGATTTCAAGGGACCACAGTAACTTACTTTTGCCGTTTCTTTTTAATCTTTTGTTCTTTTTCAATTCTTTATATTTTAGATACTAATACTCAGCCAGATGTATATTTGATAATGGTTTTTTTTTTTAAATTTTCCTATTCTGCAGGTTGCCTCTTTGAAATTTTGGTTGCATGATACTGAAATTATTGTTTGTCTTTTTTAACAGCTGAAGGAAGGTAGTTATTGGGGGTGAGGATGCATACATATCCAGCAGATACTCAAAGAAAAATACCCTCTGCAAAGCAGAGAGGGCATTCAGAAATCCAAACTCTCTCTGCAAAGTCCTCCCCCATCCCCCAAATTTTGCATTAGCTAGTTGGAAGAAAGGAACAAAAGTTGATTCACCCAGAATTGTTGTCTGTCCTATGCTAAGCAATCCTCAAACATGTCTATTAGCAAATGGCCTGGTAGTGGGAGGGGAAAAGCCTAAAGATCCTTTATTTTAAACATTAAAGGCATTAAAGATTTTTTTTTTCTCAAGTCTGGAGTGTAAGGAAGAAGCTGTCTGTCTTGGAGACTTGCCAGTTTCATTATTGAGTCATGGCCCCTGTTCCTATTTGTCTTACCAGGAAGTCTGGCTAACTCCTAGTTCCTCATTTCCCACTCTCAAAGGTCACCCTAACTGCCAGAAGAGAGATTGCAGGTGACAAATATCTTTTCTTAGCTGCTTGGAGCTGACAAATGCTCAACTATGAAGGATCAGCCTTCAGAGTTGCTCAGCGGAGGGCCTACATGAAGGACCCTGCAATAATCGATTGTCTTAGTGTTTATCCTACCAGTGTCTCGTTCAGAAAGTCCTTTCCTATGTCAATTAGTTTAACTATAATTTAAAACTTTTATGAAAAGACAAAAGCACAGTATAATTTGAAAAACAACCTTGAATAGTAATAATAACAACAACAAAAACTGTTGGAAAAATCCACCTTCTCAGATTTCAAATTGTATTAGTGCAAAGTTGTACTAATAACAACAGCATGGTATTGATTGAAACAGACATATTCATCAATAGAATATAACTGAAAACTAGCACATAACTCTCCACATCTATGGATCTGCTTTTTTTGATGAGAAAATGCCCACTCCATGGAGAAAAAGACAGCATCTTAAACACGTGGTGCTGCTAAAACTGGGTAACTACATGTAGAAGATTGAAAAATAGATGCATACCTATTATCCTGCACAAATCTCAACTCCAAATAGACTAGACATCTCAATATAGAAACTAATATCCTGAACATGATAGAAGGGAGAATATGTAATACACTTTATTTTTTCTTTTAATCTGAATAGAATGTGAACATTTCATTGATTTAGGAAAGACATTATTTTTAACTTAACTGGCAGTGTACTACTTCATCTTCATCTGGGCAGAACCAGCACACACACACACACACACACACACACACACACACACATACACACACATACACGAATGCGCACATGCTCAAATACAACTTTCAGAGCCTATTTAGTTATGCTTCTCTTTCTGTGTGTTTACAACAGACCACTTAGGATTATTTCAGTTATCAGATGTCTTGTCCCTGGTGAATACTATTTATTCTATCAGTGGCCAATGATTGTAAGGTAGTTCTTTATTTAGTAGCTGGGGCCTTGTCATATGTTCCTTGCCTATAATATTTGGGCCTATAATATTTTTTGACAAGGTCAAAAAATATGTTTGGCATATAACATATGAGTGAAAAGATCTAGAATCAAGCCTGTCTAAATAAGTGCTTATACTTCATGGTCTTTACAATCATGAAGCCTAAAGATATGCAACCATCTTAGGGAGTCTGTGCCTTCTAGGTTTGGTATCTTATTTTCAGTTCTTTGGGATTCAAAAAGACATTGATCAGGATATTTCTCTGAGGAAATTAAAAAAAAAAAGATACTCATTTGTTTAGATTACAAGGACTATACATTCACCTGATAAATATTACTTTAATCTGTATTCAATACTAGGCTTATCATTCTGTTACTTTTATGACATAACTATGTCAGGTAGTAGAATCTGAATTCTTTGAGAACTGTGGAGGTTAAATAGAAATCACTAGGAAATATAGCCATAAACATTTCTGTTTCATAGACTTATTTCGGTGGTGCTAAGAAATATTGCTTTTAGCTAGAACTCTTGTGCTCTCAGCTAATTATACACTACGCTTCCTTCCAAATTATTCTATCTAACATTTAAATTGAAAACAAACTTTCTCACTACAATACAGGGAATGTTCTTAGTTCCACCATTTAATACTGCAGTTCCCTCATGTCTTTGAGAGTGGGCACTATCATTACAGGGTCAAACACACAGTAACCTAAATCACATCAGTGATACTCATAAAGATTCTGAGTATTACTTTCTATAGTACATCCACACAAAAATGTAAAATCTATAGGAAGATAATTCATAAGTATGTACTCCTTTGGGAAAAATAACATAAATAAATAAAAAACGTAAAACTGCTGGATTTGAATACATTGAGAGTATGACTTTAGTGAAATGTCTTAATTTTTTAGTGGCTGTAGACTAAAATAACCAAGTACTTTCTACAAATTACTTTCTCTGATTACTTGATACTTTCTCACATTATCTTTCTCTAGTCAGTGTAAAACTGATAATTCATGGAGCTCTGAAAACACAACATTTAAGTATGTGCACATGATACCAGACATCCTCTTCCTAAGGCATAACAGCACTATAGTTTATGCCGATTAAGGGTTTTAATCTTTATAAATTTAAAGCTGTTAACATTATGAACTAGACAATGTTGCTGCAAACCAGTAGAAGGAAATTGTAGTGTTCTGATGGCCAAAACTGTCTTCAGAAAGGTAGATTGAGATGCAGGAAGGAAAACAGGGTTAAAATAGATTGTATGAAGTTTCTTCATCTTTTAAAGATGGATGGATGTATCTCTACCATGGCCAATAGCCAGGCAGGAACTGCACTTCAGAGAAAACCCTAACTGCTGCAGAGTGCTCCAAATTGTCCATGTGCACTGAATAGACAAAGGTAGATAAAGAAGAGATTGGGCAAAAAGGGAATAGTGATGAATCAGTAGCTACTTGGCAAATTTGTAAAGGAATCTGAGAGTTTGTATTTGTTCATTGCTGCGGAGAAAACTGGGTAAGTATAATTTTTTATTTAAACATTAATAAAATTTACTTAAACATTATTATATGCTAAAGGACTTTGCTATACCAAGCTAACTTAAAAGTATTTACTTAATACTTAAAAGTATTAGAGAATACTTAATCATATCATATTTATAAAAAGTCATTTTTTTTTCCGAGACAGGGTTTTTCTGTATAGCCCTGGCTGTCCTGGAACTCACTTTGTAGACCAGGCTGGCCTCAAACTCAGAAATCTGCCTGCCTCTGTCTCCCAAGTGCTGGGATTAAAGATGTGCACCACCATCACGTGGAAAAAAAAAGTCAAATTTATGTTTAGACTTAAACACCATTATTAGTGAGGTTAAAAATATGTCCATAATCAAATCTGTGTTATAAGCTTATGACATTTTACCCCACATATGCATATATTTTAAATATGTACAAAATTCTTATTTTGTCTTTTACTATAGATATTATATGCAAAAGTTTAAACTTTTTAATGAAATTAATGATATTTCTGTAGTAATGTGTTTTATATATAAATAAAATACATTCTAACTGTTAGGGATATACCTCAAGATGATAATATTTACCAATATGTGCAAAGTCTTTGTTTCAATACTGAGTGATAACAACCTGCTTATGACATACAAAATAAGGTCATTGAGAGATGCTACATTTTTGTGGTTCCCGCTCATATATTAAATCTTGGCTATTAATGAAGTATCATTGGTAGGTGACAGGACCTTTAGGATGAAATCCAGAATCATACCATAAAATGCTATTTAAACTGACAAGGGAAGTACTATATGAACAAGAACAATGAACTGGGCCATTATGACAAAACATCCTTAAAAGCACAGTAAGAAATACATATATTTCTCTCTCTCTTTTTTTATAAACCAACAACTATCTAATGACACTTAAGGTCTACTCAACAGAGAGGGTAATATCCCTGGTAATAGAAACCTGGCCAAATTTTCCGGAGCTAAGTAAGGAATCGATCTTAGAAGACAACAATCATTATTTTGCCAAAGTAGTATATGTTTATAAATATTATCCTTATATACAAATTATGTGTAACTATCATCCCTCTTCAAAGAAGGCCATCATGGAAAAAAACACAAGTGGATACAATTAAGAGTTTAATGAAGATTACAGCCCTAAAAGTTATATCCGTATGACTGCTCATGTCATGTCCCTACATCTGAGCAAAAGTCTCAGAAGAGGGAGCAGAAAGATTTTAGAATTCAGAAGAAGAAATCTACTATGTAAAAGTCTCCCCTATAAATTACTACAAAAGTGAGACTTAAATGATGAGGCTATCATCATGCAGATTAATGTTGAAAGGGACAATATTCATGTACACCCTCCACAGGCAAGGAACTACAGACAGCTGATAAATTCTGAGGGTAGGAGACTTATCCTTGTTTGTTTGATTTTGTTTCAGTTTGCTTACTTAATACAAAGGTGTTAGCTATAAAACAATATGTACACAAACATCAATAAATTGGGAAGGTTTTATTTGTATATTTATGCATACACACAAACATACACACACATACACACACACATACAAATAAATGTAACATTAATAATCTAAGAATCAAGGCAATTAAGTAGACAGTGCTGGAATCATAAAAAGAGTTGGGGCTGGGAGTGACAGGAATAAGGAATGAAAAGGTGAGAGTAATAAATATTTATAAATAAAATGTTTAATAAATAAATGAATGTAATGTAGGTTTCACATCTCCTGCATGAAAACTAAGATGTTGGGTCCTGTTCTTTTTGTTTCAAATTCTGGGAGATAAGGTGAACAATTGCACTGGGATTGAAAACAATAAGAATACATATATCTAGACTGGATTTTTCAAAACATGAATGGAAATAAACTATTATAAGATGATTATCAACTTAGGTTTCCTTCCTTCACATAATACTAATTTGTGTCAAGTTGACCTAAGAACAGCCAGCATACTTTTCTCCTTTGATTCTCATTGATACAATAATGCTTAAAATATTAACTTCTGTATTTAACTGTAAATAATAATTGAAGAATAGATTTGTCTTGGCTGGTTTCAGTAATTACCATGATACTAAAGAATTAATCTCTAATGCTAGTGAAGGAATGGACTTTCCACTGAGAGTAAGAGCAAGCAGACAAAGAAAAGAGCTTCCTTCATCCTTGTCCATATAAATCCAGCCACCGGAATGTGCTGTCCAAATTATAGGTGAGCCTTCCTACCTCAAAAGATATAGATTAAAGGTACATCTCCCTGACTCAAAGGTCTAGATTAGAAGTGGACCCTCCAACTTCAAATAATATAATTATGACAAAATTCTGCTGCTCCCCTGAAGACACCACAGCCTAGAAGATCATTCTAGAAGACATTCTAGAAGATCCACTGCACACATGGCAACTGGTCACCTGATCATCAGCCACTCTGCTCCCGTAAAAACACCACAGCTTGAAGGCAGGCAACGCAAGGCAACTGGGCAACCGATGACACAGTCTGAAGAACTCCCAGGGGCTTCCCAGTATGCACAACTGACCCAACAGACTGAAAGCCTCCCTGAAGATCTGCTGCACACAGGGAAACAGAAATCACAATCTGTAGGACACCATAGAGAGCAGCTTCACACAGGGCAACAGCTGGACTGCTCCTCTGAAGACCCAAGAGTCTGGAGGCCTCCCAGGAGATCTGTTGCAGAGCTCCAAATGCACATACAGCAGAGGACTTCTGGGTCTGGGTTCAGTCAGAGAAGCTGTACCTAACCCTCAAGAGACTGGAGGCCCCAGAGAGTGGAGTGGGGAGGGGGTGGGTGTTGCTGGGATGGGGACGGGGTTGGGGACATCCTAGTGGAGACTGGAGGGGAGAGGTATGTGATGTGAAAAATTCAGAGGGTGGACTGGAAAGGGGATAAAATCTGGAGTGTAAAGAAAAACTAAATTAAAAATTTTTAAAATGCAATGATTTCTAAGTAGGGCATTAATTTCAGAATATTAATTACTTGGTTTAATATAACAAATGACCAGCCAATAATAAGATTGTTTCCAAAGGGGGGGGGGAGAAGAAAAAAAGGAAAAAAAAATCTCTAAATTGTTGCATGCATATCCTTTACATTAGAGTTAATATCCACTTAGAAGCGAGCATATACCAAGTTTTTTCTGGGTTTGGATTACCTTACTCCGGATGACTAATTCAATTCCCATTCATTTGCCTGCACATTTCATAGTGTCATTGTTTGTAACAGCTGAGTAATATTCCATCATGCAAATGTACTGCATGTTCTTTATCAGTTCTTCAGCTGAGGGGCTTCTAAATGGTTTCCTGCTATTAGGAACAGAACTGCTATGATCATAGTTGAGCAAGTTTGTGGTATGAAGGAGTGTCTTCCTAACCCTCAAGAGACTGGAGGTCCCAGGGAGTTTAGAGGTCAGGCGGGGTGGGGTATGGGGGTGTGGGGGCATCCACATGGAGACGGGGTGGGGTGGGGAGGAGGTATGGGATGTGGAGCAGTCGGAGGGTAGATAGGGAGGGGTGGGGAATGGAATATGGAGTGTAAAAAATGAATTACAAATAAAATTAAATTTAAAAAAGGAAGGAGTGTCTTTTGGGTATATGCCTAGGAGTAGTATATCTGAATCTTGAGATAGAATGATTCCCAATATTCTGAGAAACTGCCATATTGATCCCCAAAATGTCCGTACAAGTTTGCCCCCTCAAATAGGGATGGAGAAGTGTTGCGCTTGCTCTAGCAAAAAGTGACACTAGTGCTTTTTAACTCAGCTATTCTGAAATGTACAAAATTAAATCTTAAAGTTGTTTTGCATTTTCCTCATGGCAAAGGATGTTGAACATTACTTCAAGAGCTTCTCAAAACATTTGAGATACCTTTGTTAGGAATTCTCTGTTTACATTTATTCCCCCATTTGGATTATTTGGTTTATTGATGTCTAGTTTCTTGAATTCTTTTTTGGATATTATCCCTCTATAATATGTGGAGTTGGTGAAAATACTTTCCTATTATGTATGTTGACATTTCAGTTAAAAGAAGTGATTCAGGGGGTATTTCATGCATCTCCAAGGGATGGGAAAATTGAATCACTATTATAGCTGGACAGGGTGTGAATAGGTACAGGAATTTGAGGGATCAAGTGGTAGAGAAGATGAAGAGAGAGTACTGTAAGTGATAACTGGAATTGTGAGACAATTCAGGATGAGGTAGATACCCGGTACAACAAAAAGTCCCAGGAATCTATTAAAGTTATCCTAGTAATGAGTGATACAGAACTTGTACTGACTATGCCCTATAACCAGTGAAGGGAATGGGACATGAACCCACCTACTCAACCTTTTATATACAATTTGTTCTACCAGCATGATGAGTAAAGGCAGCACAGTCATTGAGGGAGATGCCTAGCAATGATTGGTCCAGCTTGGAACTCAAATCAGGAGAGGGAGCCTACTCTTGCCACTTCTTGGAGGACCAGAAACTAGAGACTGGATGGCCAAGATACTTAGGATAGAACCAAAATAGAAAAAAAAAAGTGAGGAATGATTCCTAATGATATTCTGCTATACTCATGGATAGCATATATTAGCCTGGCATAATCATCATTAGTGAGACTCTATCCAGAAACCAATGGAAACGGATGCAGAAACCCACAACAAAACATTATTCAAAACTCAGTGAATCCTGCAGAAGAAGGAAAGAAGGATTTTTGGAGCCAGAAGGGTTAAAGATACCTCAAGAAAAAGACACTGATTCAATAAACCTGGGCTCAGAAATTCACTCAGACTGAACTAACAGAGAGCCTGCATGGATCCAACCTACACCCTTTGCATATATGCTACAGCTGTGTAGCTTTGCCCTTTTGTGAGGCTGCTAACAGTGGGAGCAAGATCTGTTTGTGATATTCTTGCCTCTTTTGGAATCCTTGTCTTCCTACTGGGTTGTTTCATCCAGCGTTACTATGAGGAAAGGTGCCTAGACTTACTGAAAATTGATGTGCCTTATTTGCTTGATATCCTTGGAAGGCCTGCCCTTTTATGTGTGGAAACAGAGTAGATGAGGAAGGAGGATTTAGAGGAGAGCAACTGGAAAAACAGGAGAGGGGAGAAACTGCAGTTGGGATGTGATACAGGAGAGAACAAAATTCAAACACAGAAAAATGTAAAATTCCTCACAGGCATATACAAATATTTGGTTTTTAGTTAACTGCAGATATAGAGAAGTTGACAATTAAATGTAGCTATCACACTATTGGTTACACACAAAAGAATTACCTGGAAAGCCATGCCACAATTTAAGGGCTGAAACTAGATTCTGATACATTATTTTGCCAAATTCTTATATGCATTATATAATCTGGATTTTTGTGATTATTTGCATTTGAAGGTAGCCTAAATGGAGTTCAAGCATATGGAAGTTTGGAAATGTCTTTTTTTTTTTTTTTTTTTTTTTGCCTTACCATCTAGGTCCGGCTAGCTTGTCATTCATTATATTGGCCACACTGGCCTGAACTCAGAGAGATGTACCTGTTTTGTCTTTTGAGTGCTCATTGTCTGCATTACCATGCTCTGCTTAAGTGTTGCCTTCATGTTAATAGTTTCATGTTTGAGCCACAGCAAGACAGCTAACCATTCCATTATTTCAAATCTCTACACAGAAGAGATCACTAGGGTCTTGAGTATTTTGGTCATGAATGGAAATCACTTAAGTAAAATTAATTGAACAGCATTTTAATTACCATTTAGTAGTTTGAAATTTCTATGGCAGGCTTGACATATTTTTAGTAAGTTATTTCTCTTGTCAAGGATTAGTCTGACATTTTTAGTATTCCACAAACTTTGGTGCAAGCATAATAAAAATTTTATAAATTTAGATAATTTAAAATTCACTAGAGTTTAGAAAGAGTTGAAAGCATTATGGAACAAAAACTACATTGTAAAAATGTTGTATTTACTTATTACTCCTCCTAATTTTTCTGTTTTAGTAATTTTATGTTGAATAGAAAGTTGCTTTGCAAAAGTAAATACTTTTAAATATTAAAAGGAAAATACAAATATACATGAACATTAAAATGAACTGTGCCCTGTACTTTGTTTGATAGTTTATTAATAAACTACAGAGAGAAGATACAACAAAACACAAATTAGTCTTCTTCTTTGGCTTTTACTTTAATGTTTTTTAGTATATATTATGCAAAATCAAGAAAGCATAGTGCATTGTAGAATAAATAAAACATAGAGTATATACAAATTACATTTTGGTGCTGAATTCACTGTACAAATCCAGAAAACACTTCAGTGGAAGTTTTTATTTTCTTTCTTCTTTTCTTTTCTTTTCTTTTCTTTTCTTTTCTTTTCTTTTCTTTTCTTTTCTTTCTTTCTTTCTCTTTTTTAAATGCTTCTTGTGTGAACAATATAGAAGGATGTTATTTGTAAGAGAAAGTCCTGTATTATCAATAAATTTTATGATACAACCCTCATCTTTTCCCTAGTATTAAAATGTTCAAATCAGGATAGAAATAGAAGGCTCTACAACTAAGAGTTGTACTTTTTCAAAGAAGCTGGGTCACTTCTCAGTATATCAATATGGTAGTTCACAATCATGTAACTCCATGTCTGATACACTCTTCTGGCTTTTATGGCCTTTACATGTAGGTGGTCCATATAAATGCATGCAGGCACACATATATACACTTTCATAAAAATAAGTAAATACATATTTTTTATAAAGGCACGTCAACCCAAACTGGTAGTCCCAGTGACAGCAAACTCCTTTTAATTTTGGCTGCTTTCCATATTATCAATGTTAAATTGGTTCATATGAAGGAGGAAGAACTTCAATGGTGGATTCCAATGTGTCCACATGTCCCTGTAGAAAACTTTGGACTTTGCAGTACCTTGTAGAAAAATGAGTACTTTGAACCAGTTGAGTTATCACTGGTTTTGTAAAAATGTGTCTTCTGCCAAAGTGTAACTTTATGTCTTTGAACACCTTGCTTAAATTAATTTTTCCAATACAATATTTTGATTAATTATTTGAGACTTACATAGAGCATCACAATCATACTTACTTCCCAGTCCGGCAAGGTCCACACACATCCTTGTGACTTAATTTAAAAAAAAAAAAGATAAAAAGTCAAGAAAGAAAACATACACAAAGTTCAATTTGCATTGCTCATAGAGCATGGTCAGACTTCCAGTGTCCAACTGTTAAAAAAACAAGCCCTTCATCCCCACCCACTACAGAAGGCATCAATTGTGAAGAACTACACTTCAGCATTTCTATCATAACTATTAAGAGTTCTCTTTCAGTCTAGACTGATTCTTTTAAGTGGGGGTAGGGATGGAAGGAAAGTTGCCACAAATGCCTTCTATGTTGCTTACTTTCTTTACTCATGATACCATGCAAAAAATGTTTCCTTACTTACTACAGTCAACGATGGCTATCCACATGGCCTCTAGTGTGAGCACAGACCTCAGCATTGTCTCTGGTAGCATTTAGCCCATGGCCAAACCATAGATCACAAACCCCACAAAATCCTTGGCAACAGTACAGTTCAGGGGTATCAATATGGCTTCAGGTGGCAACAAAGACCATGGACACTTTCGTGGCCTTCAGTGATAACACTTGCCACAGACACTAACACAGACACCAGTTGCAGGATGGATCATAGACAGTACATGGCCAAAGTAAGCATCATGGACCATAAATATGAACATAGCCTCAAGCATTTGGCCTCTGGTAGTAGCACAGACTAGACACTGGCATTTCATTGAAGTGGAACAATTTCTTGTGCACTGTGAAAGATTGTCTTTGCAATATTCAAGTGCTTATTTCTGTATCTGTAGATATTGGAATATAGGCTACACTTTGGTATTGTTATTTTCATGAAGCATCACCTGTCTTAGTGCTTTTTTAACATCTCCATCATCTTGTGATTGGTATAATAATGAGCTTAATGGCCTATAACAAAGCAGGAGAGGATAAGTGGAACTTCTATCTTGGAGATAGAAACTTTGGGAAAGAGTGAGGCAGAAGATTTGTCAGTCAAACTTGGGGAAATCTGGACACTTGAGACTGAGGAGAGGAAACAAGCCTTGTGGCAGGACATGGATAGATAGTCCAGTTTACTTTAAAAAGCTAAATGAGAGACTGCCAAGCTAAGGCCAAGCTGTCATTTTATCAAAAGGTCTCTGTGTCATTACATGGCAGCTGACACCTCAGAGACAGTCTGGTGTTATCATCATGTTCTTCCTTTATAGGAAATGCATGCAACCACTTTAAGTGTATTTTGCTCAGAGAAAGTATAAACATATGGCATCTCGTTTTTAAATCAATACTGTTAATATGGTGTTATGCTGAAAAATTCACTCATAATTATGTAAACATCATCATACTGCCTGTTATCATGTTAAACCTTCTGTGAATTCAGTCACTCTAATTGGATTTACCTGTATATAGCTCCACAAAAATGTAGTTTCTTCATCTATTTTCTTGAACAATTTTCCTTTTGAAATTATCCTTATTCCTTTCCTCATTTTCATATGGTACTTGTGGTAATTTTAGGGTCTTGCTTCTAGGGATAAACTCTCTAGGAATGGACTGGCAAGAGTCTTTGTTGGGATTCATAATTTTAATTCAACTTTAGAATGTATACATTAATAAAATACATGGAATTCCCTGATCATCTGAGAATGTTTTTGTCAATTTGCTTAAGTTGTCCTGATGTACTTCAGAATTTCCTCTTCACTTCTCTCCTCCATGGCTCTGCTCTCCCCTCCCCAGTTTATCATTTCTCTTTCCTTTCTCGCTAGTGTCCTCTCTTCCACCTCTCTCCAATTTGTGTGCTTATGAAAACTTTCCTCCATATGAAGAAGCATCAACTTAATATATTTCATTAGTGATTGCTTTTAATGAGAAGGTCATTTGCTGTAAATATCCATTAACACTTGGCAGGGTATATCATGTAGATTTTTTTTAATTTAGTCATAGATTTAAAGTGATATTTATGGATTTAACTTATACATTACTAAGATATGTGTATTTTCTTATATGCTCTTTATCTTGTACTATGAAAATACAGACCTTGTATAAAATTCTAAAAACAAAATTTAAACGATGTAATGAGTAAATTTTCCTTTATTTTTCAGTGCGCTATTTATCTTCTTACATAACATTTTTCTGAGTATTCGTTTCTTTTACGACTGTCATGATTAGTTAAAAACTTGGGAAGATAAACACTTGAGAATAAATGGCTATTAAGTAGCACAGCAGAATCTTGGTTTTGATATTTATTTTCAGATTGATTTAGAGCTGATACACTCACATTATTCTGAATTTAAACCAGAAAGTGTCTGCTGGCAAGCTCAGGAGCCTTGAGGTCTGCCCTGTCCCCTGTGTGTTCCATCCTCCTGTTCACAAAATTGCATGCAATCCCAACACTGGGGAAACTAAGTTGACTAAACGTTAGTTTAAGAACAGTCAGTAAAAGCCAGGGCAATATGACAACACCAGAAACCAGCTCTGCAACTAAAGCAAGCCCAGGAAATCCTAACACATATGAATCATGAGAACATACCTTAAATCTAATCTTATGAGGATGAGGATGACAGAGGTCTTAAAGAGCAAACAAATAAATCCCTTAAAGACATTGAGAATAATACAATCAAACAGTTAAAGGCCTTTAAAGAGGAATTGAATAAATATAAAGAAATAGAAGAAAATATTATACTAAAATAGAACATTGAAAAAATACACACTGAACTGTACACATTAATAGTTGGGTACTTCAACATCCCACTCTTACCATCAGAGATGTCATCAACATAAATAATAAACAGAAAAATAAAAAACCTACCCAAAATTATGAATCAATTGAATGTAATATTTATCTACAGAATATCTTACCCAAACACAGTAGAATGTACCTTCTTTCGCGAACTTCAGGGAAGCGTCTCCAAAATTGACCAGGCACAAAGCAAACCACAACCGATACAAGAATACTGAAATAAATGTATCCTATTAGAACAAAATTGATTAAAGCTGGACTTCTGCAACAACAGAAACAAAAGAAAGAAGAGAGTCTACAAACTCATAGAAACTGAAAAATTCTTTACTTTGATAACTGGGTCAGGGAAAAAAATGTAAGACTTTCAATGTCAGAGAAGGCTCAACTTACCCTAACTTATGGAATACAATGCAGGCAGGAATAAGAGGAAAGGTCAAAGCACTAGCTACCTTTACAAAGAAATTGGAGAGTACTCATGTTAGGAATTTTATAGTACACATGGAAGCTCTAGATACAAAAATGAAGCAAACACACCTAAGAGGAGTAGATGTCATGAAATGGTTAATCTCAGGTCTGAAGTCAGTCATATAGGAAAAAAAAAAAAAAACAATACAGAGAATGAATGAAGCCAAGAGCTGTTTCTTTGACAAAATCACCAAGATCAACAAATCCCTGGACAAACTAACTGAAAGACAGAGAGAGACAGTATCCAGATTAACAAAATCAGAAAAGAAATGGGAGATATAACAAGAGACATTGATGAACTTCAGATTCATTAGGTCTTACTTCAAAAGCCTGTACTTAACAGAATTGGAAAATCAAAATAAAATGAATGTTTTTCTAGATAGATATCACTTACTGAAGTTAAATCAAGATAAAGTAAACTATCCAAATGGTCCTATAACCCCTAAGAAAATATAAGCAGGCACTAAAAGTCTCCCAACAACAATAATAATAATAGTAAAGCCCACGGCCAAATGGTTTTAGTTGATAATTCTACCAGATGTTCAAAGAAGAGCTAAGACCAATACTGCTCAAACTATTGCACAAAATAGAAACAGGATGAACACTGTCAAATGTATAAGGCTATAATTGCCCTGAGACCTAAAGCACACAAAGACTCAACAACAACAACAAAATATTCAAATCAATTTCCCTTATGACAGTGGATGCAACATTACTCAAATACGCATAAACTGAATCCAAGAACGCATCAAAGATATCAACCATGATCAAGTATGCATCATTCTAGGGATACAGCAGTGGTTCCATATAAAATTTCATCAATATAATACACCATATAAACAAACTGAAAGAAAATAAAAGACCTGATCATCTTACAAGGTAATGAAAAACATCTTTGACAAAAACCAAAACAATAGGATGTTAAAAGTCTGAGATAGATCAGGAATGCAAGGTACATAATTAAACATGAAGGTAATATACACTAAGCCAATAGCCAACATCAAATTAAATGGAGGAAAACTTAGAGCAATGAAACTTAAATCAGGAACAAGATAAGTCTGTCCAATCTCTCCATATCTATTGACTATTGTACTTGAAATTCTAGATAAAACAAGACAACTAAAGGATATCAAAGGGCCACAAATTGGAAAGGAAGAAGTCAAGTATTGTTGTTCGCAGATGATGTAATAGCATACATAATGGACCCCAAAAATTCTACCAAAAACTTACAGCTAATAAACACTTTCAACAAAGTGGCCGGATAAAAGATTAACTCAAAAACATCAGTAACCATCTTTTATACAAACAATAAATAGATTGATAAAGAAGTTGAAGTGACAGCACCCTTCACCATTAATAATATAAAATACTTCAGTGTAACTGTAACCAAGCAAGTAAAAGACCTGTGTGACAAGAACTTTAAGTTTCTAAAAAACTGCATTGAAGAAGATATCAGAACATGTAAAAATTTTCCTTGCTCATGATTCAGAGAGATTAACATAGTGAGAATGCCCATCTTATTAAAAGCAATCTAAATATTCAATGCAATCTCCATCAAAATTCCACAATTTTTATGAACCTTGAAAGAACAATTCTCAACTACATATGAATAAATAAAAAACCTAGGATAACCAAAACAATCCTGTACAGTAAGAGAACTTTCTGAGGAATTATTATCTCTGACTTCAAGGTGTACTGTGGAACAATAGTAATACAAGCTGCACAGTGTTGGTATAGAATCGAACAGGTTATTAAATGGAATCAAACTAAAGCCCAAGAAATAAACCTGTACATCGACAGAAACTTGAATTTTTGACAAGGAAGCCAAACCCATAAAATGGAAAATGAATAGCATCTTCAACAAATGGTGCTGGTGCAACTGGATGTCTGCACATGGAAGTATACTAACAGAAACATACTTTCACCCTGCTAAGAATTCAAGTCCAAGTGGATTAAAGAACCCAAATTTCAAACATACACACTAAATCTAATAGAAGAGAAAGTGCGAAATAATCTTAAACACATTGGTACAGAAGACAACTTCCTGAACAGAACATCCCTAGCTCAGGCATTTAGATCAGCAATTAATAAACTGGACCTCATGAAACTGATATGCTTCTGTAAAGCAAAGGACACCAATCAGTAGGACAAAGCAGCAGCATACAGAATGGGAAAAAAATCTTCACCATCTCTATATATGACAGAGGGATAGTATCTAAAATGTATAAAGAACACGAGAAGTTAGACATCATCAATAAGAATACCCTAGTTAAAAAATTAGGTACAGTACTGAACAGAGTATTCTCAACAACAACAAAAAATCTCTAATGCCTAAGAATCACATAAAAATATTCAGCATCACCTAGTCATCGAGGAAACGCAAATAAAAACAACTCTGAAATTTGATCTTACATCCATCAGAATGGCTGAGTTAAGATAAAAAACTTACGGGATAGCACATACTGGCAAGGATGTGGAGCAATGGGGACAATCCTTCATTGGTGGTGGGAGTGCAAACTTGTACAACTACTCTTGAAACCAATTTAAGGGTTTTTAAGAAAAATTGGACTAGTTCTACCTCAAGACCATACCACTCCTGGGAATATACCCAAAATATGTTCCACCATACTACAAGGACACTTAATTACCTGTGTTCATAGAAGCTTTATTTACAACATCCAGAAACTAGAAACAACCCATAGATCCCTCAACTGAAGAATATGGAATAAAATACACATGAAAGAAGTGGCAGAGACAAAGTTTCAAGCTAAGATGAAAGGATGGACCATCCAGAGACTGCCCCACCCGGGGCTCCATCCCATAATCAGTCACCAAATGCAGACATTATTGCATATGCCAGCAAGATCTTGCTGAAAGGACACTGATATAGCTATCTCTGTGAGGCTATGCCAATGCCTGGCAAATATAGAAGTGGATGCCCACAGTCATTTATAGATAGATAGAACACGGAGACCCCAATGGGGGAGCTAGAGAAATTACCCAAGGAACTGAAGGGGTCTACAACCCTATAGGTGAAACAACATTATAAACTAATCAGTACCCCCAGAGCTCATGTCTCTAGATGCATATATAGCAGAAGATGGCCTAGTCAGACATCGTTGGGAAGAGAGGCCCCTTGGTCTTGCAAACTTTTTATGCCCCATACAGGTGAACGTCAGGGCCAAGAAGTGGGAGTGGGTGGGCAGGGGAGCAGGATGGGGAAAGGGTATAGGGGACATGCGGGATAGCATTTGAAATGTAAATGAAGAAAATATCTAATAAAATTTGTTAAAAAATAGAAAATGAAAAAAGGGAAAAAAAAGAAAGACAGAATTCCTGTATGATTTCATTCTATCAATTTTCTTTATTTTTAGACACTATAAATCACATCATTCTACATAACATATTTCACTACTCATAAATCAAATTAACTTAAAATATAAAGTTTTGATGTATATGTGTGTATATTTATGTGTATGTGTATGTGAATGTGTCTATATATGAGTGTGTGGATGTTAGATTGTGTGTGTTTGTGTATATTTGTTGGTATATATGGATATATATAGATATAGATATAGATATATGTATATATGTGTGTGTGTGTGTTTGTGTATGTGTGTGTGTGTGTGTGTGTGTGTGTGTGTGTGTTTGTGCGTATGTTTTTATGTGCAGATATTGAACGAAATGTCTAAGTCCACATATGGTAGCTAAATGCTTTCACTGAGCTATGCTCCCAGTCTTTCATATAATTATGTGCTAAGACATTTTTTAAAAAAACTAAAATTCAAGAGAAATTCAAGAGAAAATCATCTAGTTCTGTCACGTGTTTAAAAGGCAATTTCTATATGTCAAGTTTGAAAGACACATTACGTGTCTCATCAAATATGAAAATATAATAAGTTATGTGTCTTTTATCAAATGTAAAAAATAAGTTCGTATAAACTTTTTATGTGCTGGTAATATAAATATTCTTTGCAGAAATGTTTTCTTAGTTCTTTTTTTTTTGACAGTCTCTTTTTGAACTTCTGTAATGTAGTAGAGTTTATAAACTGCATTCATTGTAAAATATTTGGTTTCTAGAAGAAACCTGAAAATTTTCTAAGGTTTGAAAGAAAACAAAGCTATTAACGTATTCAAGGCTGAGACATAGGCTAATTTTACCAAAATATCTTATGATAAGAAAATTTAAATTAAACATATTTGTTCAGACCCTCAGATATTGAATCATTAGGCTGTCAGAATAGTAGCACTTTTTTTTTACTATTCTTCAAATATAGAACTATTTCGCCTCTCTCAAAAAAGTAAAGGTTATTTGACTTATTTCTGACCTTATGAATCAGCTGAATAATAGTTTTTTATTGTACAATTTATTCTTAAGAATAAATTTGACTAAATGTAATGATATAATGAGTTATTTCCCACTTCATTCAAAAGTAGTGCAAAGCTCAAGTGGTTCATGTGATTGGAAAAAGAAAAACTTCAGCAAATTTAATTAGAGTCATTCATTTTTTTCATTTTTCTTTTAACACAAGTATTTGTCTTATTAAAAAGCTTAATAGGAATATAAATGTCAATAAGGAAATGAAACCATGGCTGAGCAGATGATGGAGAAATTTATCTTCAAGCTGGAAAAAAATGAGCTCTGGGTCAACATTTAATGATTTCTGAGTATTCCTGGGACAACTGGTTCAAATTATATTACCAATGTAGGCAAGTAGTTTTAGACTTGGTAATAGAAAATTATTTTTTAAAAAATGGAAATTAAAGACAAACACCTTGAATTCTTGATTCCTTTGGTTTAATATAAAATCGTGGAAAGGAAAATTATAAATGAGGAAAGGGTTAAAGAAGAAATGAGAGGGAAAGCTAGAATAGGAGGTGTGTGTGTGTGTGTGTGTGTGTGTGTGTATGTGTAGAAAATATTAATGGCCTTTGAAAATGCATATGAAAACATACTAGAGTGAATACAACCTAACTTATACACATATACATAAACAAAAGATGTTTCAGTGGAATTAATATATAATGGGGAGGAGTGTTAGTGATTCTTCTATACACCCTAGGCTTCTCAATAAAAGCTTATTACCTGTCATGTGTTACCTCTTTTCAAGTCTTTGGTCATTGGAAGTCACTTAGACTTCCCTAGTGATTAATAATTACTGACTGCGATTAATCTTAGTTTTCTATCACAACTCGTTAGCCAGGCCCTACTTTTGAAGACACTACACACTTAAGTAAAAGAACATAAAGAGATCCAAAAGGTACTGGCCTGGAAGATTCAGCCCCACCAACTAGGTTTTCAAATCCTGGAAGTTGCTATCTGTGCTACTAGAGAAGAAAAGTAATCAGAAATCATATCCACCTGGAGAACGAACAAGCTAGAATAATGACTTTCTTGGCAGTATATGCTCACCATACAACAGTAGCATGAATGTGATTGGAGTCACCAACCCTTTTGTGATTGGTTTCATCCACCAATGTATGGAAATCCACTGTACATGATCTATTAGGTAATTTAAGGCTTCAAGACTGTTCCTCCCTAGAAGAGCTAAACCTGCCCCTTTAATCTAGGTGCATATAAAAAGCCCTCATTCCTTTTTTATCTCTTCGTAATAATCTTTCTTTCTTTTTCATCATTATGCAGCAACTCTGTCTTTCTGTTCAAGTTATATAATAAACATGCTGACCTACATTGCTGAGGATTCTTCAGCTGAAGAGTATAGACTACAAGATCCTACCTTTTTCTCTGGGTGTTCATCTGTGTTTTACTTTATTCCCTCACTATTCAAGCAAGAGAATTTTAATTTAATAAGAACTATAGTACCTAAATGTAGAATCAATTAATAATTAATACATCCTGGAGCAGGGTTGGTACCCACTCTAATGGTTTATGTTCATGAATAAAACATACACACACACACACACACACACACACACACACACACACTTTTTTTTTTTTTGAGACAGGGTTTCCATGTGTAGCCCTGGCTGTCCTGGAACTCACGCTGTAGACCAGGCTGGCCTCAAACTCAGAAATCCACCTGCCTCTGCCTCCTGAGTGCTTGGATTAAAGGTGTGTACCACCACCGCCCGGCCACACACAATTTTTATATTTTAATATGCCTTAATCAGCACAATAGCTGGGTAACTGCCTAGGCTCTCTGGTGGTAGAATCTACTTTCTTCCAATAATTCTGATTTAGAACTTATTAATTTCAATTCCCTCTTGGCAGATCTGGATCCATTTATGCAGCCCTCCGAGCTACGCTTTTTGACCAGAACCCAGAGTACTCTCCTTGCTTCTCTACATCATGGTGTCCTCTATGTATCTCCTCTCTCCACATTCACCTAATGCAAGATGGGTGTTCATTCTTCTTCTGCAGCTTCTCTTCCTGGTTCCAAGCGCGGGTATCATAAAAGCCCACTTCTGTCTATCCACTCCAGCTTTTAGCTGCTGACATCTTTATTTACCAATCAGAACCAGCTGGGGGCAGGTTCCCAGAAGCTACTCACAGACCATATCATGCAAACAGATTTTGGAGGGGTACATAATTAACATTCATAAAGCAAGCTGCTACCCCTAAATATCAAACAAACGAACAAAACAAACAAACAAACAAGCAAACTGAAAACTTCTACCTTTTCTCTTTCTAACTTAATATGACACTAAATAACAGATCCATAGTGAACTGTGGAATATAATTGTTAACAAAAATATTAATTCAAATCCATTTTAGTTGATCCTAAAATGAACAAAAACAAGGATAGAAAAAATTTCATGGATGTTAGGTTTTTTTTTTTTTTTTTTAATGTGAAAGGGACTAGAGTAGTAGCTGAGGAGTGAAGAAAGTCAACTGTTCTTTCACAGAATTCAGCTTTGGTTACCAGTACCCATATCAGGCATCTGGCAATCATCTATATCTACAGTTCTCAGGAATCAAATATCTTTTATCTTTCTTGTAACCACACACACATGATTTTCCCAAACTTATTCAGGTACACACATGAATAATCATAATAAATAGACTTCTAAAGAAAGTGATAAAAGAAAATAGTAGAAGTAGTGAACGATACTTCAAGACTAGATTTTTAAAAGGTCAGTAGACATTTTGCCAAATTTATCACAGAATGAAAAGAAAAGAGAGAGGAATGAAAGAAGGAGAGAAATGAAAATTGATTTATGGTGGAAGAGAAAGATGTCAGAAGAGAAGGGTGAAAATAAAACATCTATTTCCAAGTCCCAAGAATCTGTGAAAATAAATAAATAAATAAAATTCCAAGCCCCAAGAATACATCAACCATAATTCAACATAAGGAGTAAGATTTTAGTCATGTGCGTTAAGAGATTTTCTCAGAGGAATGAATGTATGTCATTAGACTTCCTGAGCAAAACTGTCTGCAAGTGTAAGGCAGGTCATCCACAAGCATCTGGGCAAAATGCCAAAGCTTGTTTCTCATAATATGGACACTTCTCTCAGCGTTGCTGTAAATATAGCCATAGACAGAACATGTATTGTCAGAGTTTTTGAATAGGTCAGGTTATCTGAAATTATCATGGATGTCCTGAATGGTCAAGTGCAAAGGACTTAAAAACAAAGATGAATCTCCCATAGAAAATGGAGTTTCTGCCTCATCAGGAACGTCTAGGCTGCTCTTCTTGGTTACCGCACTATGGATTTCAGCTATATTGGCCATCTACCACCATTGTAAATGTCAAACTTATTGTGGTAACTTCATTAACATTCATTTTCTACTGGTTCTGTTTCTCTGGTTGAACCCTGATAAGTATCATTCTTTATGACATATTTGTTTTTAGAAACTAAGAGGGAAAAGGAAAAGAAATATTAATGTTTAATAAATAATATATGAATCCAGAAGGCATAAAGTGTGAAGCTTGACCAGCAGGGAGCACTATGAACAAGAGCTTCTGGAACCTGTGTCTGCAAACACTGGAGAAAAATGTGGAAAGATGGGAAGCTGCAGGTACATATCTTGAGTTATTTCTAGAACCAGAGACCAGCCATTCCTTGTGTACCTCTGTGTTGGAACACACATCTTGTGATTAATAAGCAAAAATCTTTTTGGTATCAATTAATTTAGCAGACCAGTATTTTCCCACAATTCAAATGCTAAAAATTTCATCAGATAGCATAGTGGGCCTATGTAAAGTATTCCCCATTACACTGTAACTGACTCTGTGCTATACGTGCTAATGATTCTAATTTATTATTTCTTTTATCTAAATTATTATTTTCTTTGTTTTGTAAAACAGCAAAAAATGTCATAAAGCTGCTTTCATATTAAAGCACAGAATGTAGTACCCTCTTAATCTTTGTTCCTGCCCATTATCACACAAAATGGTCTTGGAATAAATTCTTATTCTTTAAAGCAAATGATCCCAGAATAAGTGTCTTTTGTGGGAAAATAATTATGATATAAAAACAGATATCGGGTGTTATTAAATTCTTTTAAAAAAATGGTTTTTCTTAATATAAACAATACAACATAAAATACTAAGGTTCAGTATAACTATTGTTTTGTTTTAAACAGAGAAAAATAAGAATTATGTTAGTGAGCACATAGTGATTATCTCTAATAACATTTAGTTCATCAAAAACATTTTATTCTGTGACTTGATGTTCTGGAGAATCTATTCAGGCAGAGGATATATGTGCAGAATTGGAGTAAGTAAAATTCCAGTACCCAGAGAATTTGTTGTTTGCACTGTACTAGAGTCTAACACGCTTACACTCAGCTTTACATTCTTAAACTGCCTTTATTTAATGACTAAAATCAAATGAACCAAAATATTAGGTTGACAGACATAATTTCCTATTTAAAATCTACCACTAATACAAAGGGAAACTAAAAGGAAACACCATTTACTTTGCTCTCATAGTGTATAGCAACTATTAATTACTAGGATGCATATTTCAAATGTCACATTACCATAGAAAATCTGATTGAATAGACAGATTAAGTATGTTCTGAACTTAAGAGCAACAGAAACTGATTCAGATCAACTTGGCAAACCACACACGCGTAATAAAAGTTGAAGTCACACAGATAAGAACGCTGAAAATATGAGCTGAGGGGCAGATTTCTATCTGCAAAGCACTGGAAGTATAAAGAGATGTTTTGAAAGTTCTGTCTGTCTACATGTCAAAGTCTCTGTGAATGATTCTTGAATTTAGACATTGCTCTTGAATGAGAGTTAAACTTGAGGGTAGAACATGTAATTGACCGAGATTACTCAAATTTCTTTCCTTTGACTTCTGAGACTTAGGAAATAAGACTTAGGAAAACCTTCCTAAGAGTTTTGCATTCAAGCATAAATTAATTGATTTTTTCCCATCTGTTAAAACAACACATGAGAAGGAGAAATAAATAATTTCTTCAATAATAGAGGAAATAACCTGAGTATAGTGTTTAGAGCTAGGCTGACATGCAAACCAGCAAATGGAATAAACACAAAGAGTATAAACCAACTGACAGAACATTTACACAGGGTACAAACCAATGAACTGATATGGTATACACATAGGAAAAATAATAATAATAAAAAAAATGACCAAACAACAGAGCATATACAGTGGGTACAAACTATAAGGCAATTGTAATCATGGAGGTGTACCTTTCTGCTTTTTCTGAATTTGGCTGGCTGATTCAAATCAGGTAATCTGGCTCGAAATCCTCTCCACGTGAACTGATTCAAACTGGATTCTCTTGGCTTCTGACAGAATGTTCTTCTTCCCCTTAAACTCATTCTGTCAATTGGTTCTAACTTTCTGGTTCCTTCTTATTCTCTGGCTAGATTTCCCTTTATTTGTTCTTCTTTTCCTGTCTGTTCTTGTGAGAGTTGGGTATATCTCATTTCTGATACACTCATGCCAAATGTTTCTTTCTTTCTTATTTATTTATTTATTTATTTATTTATTTATTTATTTATTTATTTATTTGTTTAATTGGATATCTTCTATATTTATATTTCAAATGTTATCCCCTTTACCAATTTCCACCCCCAGGAACACCCTATCCCATTAGCCCTATTCCTGCTTATATTAGGGTATACTCCCACACACCTACCCACTCCCATTGGTGCCCAATAAGATCATTCTCTGCTACATATGCAGCTGGAGCCATGGGTTCCTCCATGTGAACTCCTTGGTTGGTGGTTTAAACCCTAAGAACTCTGATTGGTTGTTGTTGTTGTTCATCCAATGGGGTTGCAAACTCCTTCAGCTCCTTCAATCCTTTCTCTAACTCCTCCATTGGGGACCCTGTACTCAGTCTAATGGTTGGCTGTGAGGATCCACCTCTGTATTTGTTAGGCTCTGGCAGATACTCTCAGGACACAGGTATATCAGGGTCCTGTTATCAAGCACTTTTTGGTATCCACAATAGTGTCTGGGTTTGGTATCTCTATATGGGATGGATCCCCACGTGGGACAGACAGTCTCTGCATGGCTTTTCCTTCAGTCTCTGCTCCACATGTTGTCTCCATATTTCCAACCTTGAGTATTTTGTTTCTCCTTCTAAGAAAGAGTGAAGGTTCCACACTGGTATTCCATCCTCTTGAGCTCTATGTGTTCTGTAAAGCATATCTTGAGAATTTGGAGCTTTTTGGCTAATATTCACTTACTAGTGAGTGCATACCATGTGTTCTTTTGTGATTGGGATACCTCACTCAGGAAGATGTTTTCTAGTTCAATCCATTTGCCTAAGTATTTCATGAAGTCATTGTTTTTAATAGTTGAGTAGTACTCCATTGTATAAATGTACCACATTTTCTGTATCCATACCTCTGTTGAAGGACATCTGGCTTCTTTCCAGCTTCTGGATATTACAAATAAGGCTGCTATGAACATAGTAGAGCATGTGTCCTTGTTATATGTTGGAGCATCTTTTTGGTATGTTCCCAGGAGGGGTAAACCTGGGTCCTATGGTAGTACTATGTCCAATTTTCTGAGGAACCTCCAGACTGAATTTCAGAGTGGTTGTACCAGCTTGCAATCCCACAAACAATGGAGGAGTTTTGAGTCATCATTTTGTCTGTCCCTCAAGTAGATGTCACTTTCAAACATTATTGCTTCCTTCTTTTTTTATTAGATATTTTCTTTATTTACATTTCAAATGCTATCCTGAAAGTTCCCTATACCATCCCCGCCCCTGCTCCCCTACCCACCGACTCCCACTTCTTGGCCCTGGCATTCCTCTGTACTGGGGCATATATAGTTTGCAAGACCAAGGGACCTCTCTTCCCAATGATGGCCGATTAGGCCATCTTCTGCTACATATGCAGCTACAGACACGAGCTCTGGCGGTACTGGTTAGTTCATATTGTTGTTTCACCTATAGGGTTGCAGACCCCTCCAGCACTTTGGGTACTTTCTCTAGCTCCTCCATTGGGGACCCTGTGTTCCATCCAATAGCTGACTGTGAGCCTCTGATTCTGTGTTTGCCAGGCACTGGCATAGCCTCACAAGATGCTGCTATATCAGGGTCCCTTCAGCAAAATCTTGCTGGCATGTGCAATAGTGTCTGGGTTTGGTGGCTGATGATGGGATGGATCCCTCGGTTGGGTAGTCTCTGGATAGTCCATCTTTTCATCTTAGCTCCAAACTTTGTCTCTATAACTCCTTCTATGGGTATTTTGTACCCTATCCTAAGGAGGAATGAAGTATCCACACTTTGGTTTTCCTACTGTTTCCTTCTACAAACTAACTTTACCTTCATTGTTTGGGATGAAATGTGTAGACTGAGGGTGTGTATATATTTCAGCCAGATCTTACTGTAATCCAGGTCTTGTCTGCATTCTGGCCAGAACATATGCACCTAGAAGGTCTTTGTATGTGATCCCTTGCCAGAGTTGCCGTGTTCCTGGATGAAAATTACTCTACAGAAAACCAACCAAACAACAGAGCATACATATAGGGTACAAACCAGTTGATGGAGAACAGTGTGTTGGGTACAAGCCTTAGCAGGTAAAACTTACACACAAAGTAAATTTATAGCTGATTGGATTTTGCTACTTGACCCCTAGCATCAGAATTGGTTTTCTTTCATTAATTTGTGAATAATTTTTACAAAAGTCATAGATTGAGAATAATATTTTTCCAGAATAAATCATGTGAAAGAAAAAAATTTCAAACGTATCACTTTAGCTTAGATATCAAAAGCATTTTTCAAATATTCTCATGAGAAAGTAAGCTGAATCATCTTTTTATAGCATAATCTTATTGTTTATGTAATTTTACTTTAAGACACTTTAATTTGACCACTTGTAAAAGGAGTCAGATTAATGGGAAGCAAGTACCTTTGGGATAAATATATACTACCATGCCATTGCAAGGAGAGATAAAATGAGTGTTAAATAGAGAAGGTAGAAGACATACCTTTTTAAAAGCATTGTTGGGTGAGGACTCTTCAGTTAATTTTCAATACAAGTCTTTACCTGATAACCAAGAATGATTGTATAATTCTTGAATTCGTGCAAACTTACTAAAAGACTCATCATGATTGCCTAAAATAAAATGACCTTAAGAAAAAGCAAAATCTTCAAACACAATTCATTAATCATAAAAGATAGAGACATCTATTGTTTGATCAAATGTCAAACATTTAATTTAAGTCTATATCTTAACAATAGTCAATACAAGTCTGTCATTTTACAACTTAAAAGTCAAGTAAAAGAAAAAAAATCCCTCATATACTCCAAATGAATATTTACGTAGTATTTAACATCTTAGTTCATAATATATAAACTCATTAATTATTTTGAATTTAGTAATCAAGCTAATCTGTTAATAATATGAAAAGTATCATCACAAATACAGAGGTCAATATTAATGAATTATTAAAATGTGTTCTAAGTACTAAAATTATTTCAGCAATATACTCACAGAGAGTCAAAAAAGTACATATTCCTAGTTGATCATTACAGTGTTCATTGAATGTAGTATAAAATATGCATGTATTATTTTGAATAGGTATAGAAGTAAAGTCAACCATAGTTTTCACTATTTCATCTTTAAAATTAAATTCCAAGTTGACTTATCTTCTTGCTACTTATGGCTTAAATTCAATAAAATCTGTAAAATTAGTACATTCATCTTCTATAATGGTGAATTATTCTAAGCTAGTTTCAAAAGTTCTTAGTTTCACCTTGGACTCAAAGAAATGACTGAGGCAGTATGGGACGTGTCTGAATTGACACTAATCTCCTCTTTCGATTTCATGACTTTGCTCATGGGTATCCATTCCCTACTCTGCAGTAAATTTTCTGCTTTGCCCTAAGATTGCCACAAATAGCAGCAATCTAAAAGGATTCATGTACTTACCACTATCAGGAAAAGGATTAATATGAGTGCAAGTACCATGTCACCAGCCCAATTTCAAATGAATTGTACACTATAAAGATATCTTTTCTCTCTGAAGATGTGTCTAATATGATGGGAAAAATGTAAGAAGAGATGAAAAAGTCAGGTTTTTTTTCCACTTACATATTAAATGTTGTGAATTATCAGTCTATGATCATTTGTCTTCAAATAGGAGCTGTCATCAGTGCCTGACGTGAATATCAAGAATTTTCTCACTATGTGAATTAATTCCCAACTTTTCTAAAAACAACTGTAAATAATCAGTCTTCTAGCCACATATTTTATGTTTTTAAATACTAAAATAATTCCCTATTAATGTTTTTCAATAGTAAATATCATTAAGTTCCTCATATGAATACACAGAATTAAGGTGTTGTAAAATTAATTTTGACATATTTCTTTATTTAATCACATTTGATTTAATGAATACAGTATTGCTTATATGTAAAGTCATGTATACCTTTGTGAAGAGTATAACTCTTAAAAACTGAATGATGTATGATAATTAATAAACACAGTTAATGATTAGCTGGCAGACAATAGACATGAAGAGTGATAACTGACTGATTATGAGATAATAGCAAAAATGTAAAAGCAGAGGGTGAGAAAAAAAGAGGGAAAATAAGGAGGAGCCCTGAATAAGATGGTCATGATATGTTTAGCCTATCTGAATGCAGGAAGCTAGTCTACATCGCAAAGCTTCTAGAACAGGGCTTGTCCATGTTCAGGCAGTACTTTCTGGTGTTCATTCACACGTCATAGAGGAACTTCCTAATATAGTTGCCAGGAAATTATCAATTTTATGCTAATTGAAAGACTTCCTGGCCTCAGAGTAACCCTTGCAAACAAAATATATTCCATTAACAGCTTCAGTTATTTATATAAGACAAATTGGGATTTTTTTTTTCTTTCACTGTACTGACATCTTTAAAAACAAAATCTTTGACTTGTTTGGTTTGACTAACCACTGGTAAGTTTATGCGAAATGGTTAACTCAATTCTATAATTATACAAGGCTAATGGACTTCTTGGACTAAGTCATTAGATAATTATATTGGTTAATGTGCTTTCTGTTGCTAGCAATGAAAGCTAAATGTTCACTCAAAACCAGAAACCTTAATTGAAAGACATTGAAAGAGTTTATGTTATTAAAAGAACCATTGAAAAAGTAGGACTTAAAAAATGATTCTGCTGGAACAAGTTGAAGAAAATCATGGAAGGTTTATTCTTTAGGCTAGACAAAGGGTAAGTATTTATTTTTTTATCCACAAAGAGCCACCAACTAAATATTTTAGACTCTGTAGGCCATTTATCATCAATGGCTCTTCATAATTTTTCAATATTGCTCTCAGTTCAGGAATACAAAATAATTGCAATAAGGAACATGGAGTATGCTACTATATGCAGGTTTGAATACAAAAGAAATTCATGTGCCAGTAAATATCAATTAGATTTGTCATTTTTTAAAAGGTTACTACTTTTGGAACAATAAATATATAGACTTGATTTAGCTTGAATTTTTCTGCTTCTAGATTAGGTACTTTGGATCCTGCAGAAAGGATTAAATAATATAATGCTAGCCCTTGGAAACTTACCCTGTATATCAGATTCAATTATCAGACAGTTAAACAGGAGGGATTTTGTTTTGGTTTGTTTTTTGTTTTTGTTTTAAGTCAACTCTTACACTAAACCTACTGTGAAAGCATTATATCTATTAAAAAGTACTGGGTTTACATGTATATATAAATATATGCATTTTCAAGTAAGAGTGTTGTTAATCATTGAACGTATAGTTGAGCTTTATCATGATTTTTAATTACTTTTTTTTCAAAAAAGGAAAGAAAGAAGTCCACCAAGAAATGTATAGGCCTCCAAACATGAGTGACAGCTTTGCTTTGCCAATTTCAGTTAGGTGCAATGTTACCTTAAAAAGTTTCAAAGGAGTTTTAAAATGTATTGAAACTGCTGTCTGCATGAAAATATCAAACTTGGCAAGAAAGAAGCAGGATTCATTCAGCTGGACACCATGTAGGTTAAAATTTGATCCCTATCTTTTCTAATATTAACCATCTACTAGTCTGCATGCAAATTTGAATTATTCAACATTCATCCTTAAAATATCTTATATCATTTTATATGAATTCATTATTATCATCATAAACCACACAGCATAAATTGATCCCTTTTTTCTGTTCTAAAACGCTATTAATCTTCCTGTGTATTTATTGTAAATACCTAATTTTTATTGAAATATTAAGTGAAATTTTACATTGAACAATTACTATTCTTTGGCCTTTTTTTTTATATAGATGTGTGTTTTGAGTGCACATACTGCTTCATTTTTTTTTTTTTGCATTTTATATGGCTGATGAATCCTTGTCCTTCTCAGTCTTTGTCATATAATCCTCAATCATTCTTGACAATGTTTGAAATGTGAACCAGCTAAAATGAAGAAAAATTCTCTTCTCTACTGCCTACATGCTTCAGATATAAGTAATCTCAGGTAAATGATGTGACTTTTTATAGCATTCTGTAGACTTTCAAGATATTAACTCCTGAGACAAACCTTGGCAGAATTTTCTTCTCTTGATTATAGGATGGACCTGTAAAATATTGCTATCATATTCAATGTTCTGTCATCTGAAAAAATTGTCAGATGTTTCTGATATCCATGATACAATAATTCTAACACAAAACAGATTGTAGTGGGTCTAACATGATATGACAATGAGTTTAACATGATAGAATATGAGCTATCCTTGAGATAGAATTGAAATTAAAGCAAATTGTGAAATGGATGAACTACCACGAAACTGGTGGACAGAAATGGATTCCTAAGTAATTATACACTGAAATGACTTCAACAGTTGAACAAAAATGATATAATTTAGATATAGTTTTATTTTCAGCTGATATTTTGTTATGATTTTGGAAGAGATGATGATAGTTAAATATATTATAGATTTGAGGGTTTAATTTAAAATGAAACACAAGAAGTTGAAGAATACTAATAAATATGATTTGCATTTGGATATGATATCAATACTTCTATAAACACACACAGTGAGAGACAGAAGGAAAGGGAGAGGGAGAGAATGGGGAGGGAGAGAATCTGTAAATATGGTAAATTAAAATTCTTTCAATAAGCATGCTTATAGCAAAATGTTGAGAAAATTTTCACTTGGAGTTGAGGTTTCTAATCAGTTAAGTTTGAAGTATATTATCATTGATATAAATTTTTCTCTCAGATGAGATTTAAAAGGATAACCTCTCTGATGGCAACAAAATTAAGAACTAAATATATTGATATTTTTACTTTCTTATGTTATGGTACAAGTGATTTGGGACCCAAAGGATGATGTAGTAAGTGAGAGTGACCCTAGGTAAAATCAAGAATAAAAGGGAATATCAGCCTTTCAAGTACAAAAAACGTCAAATTCTAGTAATAATGATATAAGGATGGTAGTTGACCATAATCATCAGACATTGATAATCAGTTTTATCTCATTCTGTTAAATCACTGAGAATGGTGTAGATTATGTGTCCCTAAACACTGTTTCTATAGAAATTGTTATGTAACAAACAGTTTGGAAAATGCAAGCTTAATTATTTATCAGACTGTCAATGGAATAGAATTGAAGATCCAGAAATGAATCCACACTCCTATGGTCACTTGATTTTTGACAAGGGAGCTAAAACCATCCAGTGGAAAAAAGACAGCATTTTCAACAAATGATGCTGGCACAACTGGCGGCTATCATGTAGAAGAATGAGAATTGATCCATTCTTATCTCCTTGTACAAAGCTCAAGTCTAAGTGGATCAAAGACCTCCACATAAAACCAGAGACACTGAAATTGATAGAGGAGAAAGTGGGGAAAAGCCTCAAAGTTATGGGCACAGGGAAAAATATTTCTCAACAGAACACCAATGGCTTGTGCTGTAAAATCAAGAATTGACAAATGAGACCTCATAAAATTGCAAAGCTTCTTTAAGGCAAAAGACACTGTCAACAAGACAAAAAGGCCACCAACAGATTGGGAAAGGATTTTTACCAATCCTAAATCTGATAGAGGACTAATATTCAATATATACAAAGAGCTCCAGAAGCTAGACTCCAGAAATTCAAATAACCCCATTAAAAAATGTGCTACAGAGCTAAACAAAGAATTCTCAACTGAGGAATACCAAATGGCTGAGAAACACCTGAAAAAATGCTCAACATCCTTAGTCATCAGGGAAATGCGAATCAAAACAACGCTGAGATTCCATCTCACACCTGTCAGAATGGCTAAGATTAAAAATTCAGGTGATAGCAGATGCTGGCAAGGTTGTGGAGAAAGAGGAACTCTCCTCCATTGCTGGTGGGATTGCAAGCTTGTACAGCCACTCTGGAAAATTTGACATAGTACTACTGGAGGACTCAGCAATACCTCTTCTGGGCATATACACAGAAGATCCTCCAAGTGGTAATAAGGACACATGCTCCACTATGTTCATAGCAGCCTTATTCAAAATAGCTAGAAGCTGGAAAGAACCCAGATGTCCCTCAATAGAGGAATGGATACAGAAACTGTGATACATTTACACAATGGAGTACTACTCAGAATTAAAAACAATGAATTTATGAAATTCTTGGGCAAATGGATGTATCTGGAGGATATCATCCTTAGTGAGGTAGCCCAATCACAAAAGAACTCACTTGATATGCACTCACTGATAAGTGGATATTAGCCCAGAAATGTAGAATACCCAAGAAACAATCTCTAAAACAGAAGAAAATCAAGAAGTAGGAAGACCAACATGTGGATACTTCATTCCTCCCCAAAATAGGGAATAAAATACCCATGAAAGAAGTTGCAGAGACAAAGTTTGGAGCTAAGGCAAAAGGATGGACAATCCAGAGACTGCCCCACCCGGGGGTCCATCCCATAATCAGACACCAAACACAGACACTATTGTCTGCTTGTGGACGTTGTACATCGTGGTGCGGAGCCTAGTGCGCACCACGATGTACAACGTCCACAAGCAGCCCCTTGGTCTTGCAAACTTTATATGCCCCATACAGGGGAATGTCAGGGCCAAGAAGTGGGAGTGGGAGGGCAGGGGAGCAAGGTGGGGGGAGGGTATAGGGAACATTCGGGATAGCATTTGAAATGTAAATGAAGAAAATATCTAATAAAATTAAAAAAAACCACTGGGGAGAAAAAAAAGAATAGCACATTATTTTTTTTTTTTTTTCTTTCAGAATGGAGTTTGGCTATTTGATACACCCCTTCTGGAAGCATGAGAATTAGCAGCTAGGCTTGACTTGTTAAGTTTTCCTCAAGCACAAGGCAGGCTCTAGTCACCTAAATCAGGGGCAGAAGTAGTTTTCAAGACATGGCTGAGATTTGGCATTGAGCTGTGTCATCACAAGGTTTGGTAGCAAGCACCACAGTGGGTTGGAAAACTTCATGGTGAGAATCCTAAATGAATAGACCTGATTCCCTTTCCCTAATTTTTCCTTTGTAAGTGGATGTCACCTGGACATAGCTTGTTAGTTAAGATAGAAGCCACTGTCCACTTCCCTCAACAAAATGTGAGAAACTGTATGTTGAGAACCTCTGTGCTAAAAGACTATAATAAAATGAGACCTAATAACAGTTTGTTACATTCATAGATCAATGTTTCACATTGCAGTTGTCAAAGAAATTGAGTCTTATAGTAGATGGGAAATAATGCGGAGACCCATTGATGGGCAATGTGCAGGGGATAAGAGGCCTTGGACACTAAGTGCTAAATTGAGTGTTTCCATCAGTTCTTCCTGTGTGGGCTAGGGCTGCTACATGGAAGCAGAGATGGAAGGAATGCAAGAACAAAAGAAATGGATGACAGCAAAGAAACAGTGCCTTCGGATATAACTGGATTGATACACCTATGTACATACAAAGATTGCGGTAGCATGCACAGATCTTGCACAGGTTTCAGTCCCATGGAAAAGCTGTGCTCAGAGAGGGAATTAAAGCAAATATCTGAAAGTGTGAATCTTAGTACCTGGCAGTTAGCTGAGGCAGTAATTGGTAAAATGATCCCATGTGTGGAATGATAGAATGATACCGAAAAACAGTCCTTACATGTCATTTTACCAATTACAGTATAGTATAGATGTAATTTGTGGTCTGTGCTACATTACTCTTGATAATTTTTCTAGTTTCTTCTGTTTACTTGAAGATTTTATTTGTTTTAGTAGCTGATTGATATTCCACTCTTTAAGTGTGTCTTTTTTTTTTCTCCATATGTTCATTGGTAGACATCTAGGTAGTTTGCAGTTTCTAGCACACCGCATTATGTTTAAGCAATACAAAGAAAACCTTCTCCTCCTTTGTTAGTGTGCTAGGAATTGTGTCAGAACACGTTTCCTAAAAATTTGGTCTTGGGTCTTACGTCCAATTTTGTATGACAGATTGCGTTTCTCCCTTGCATGATACCGATAACCTGGTTCCCCTAGAAACATGAGCCATTTCCCTATTTGCATCCTAGACCTACATCTTAGATTTCATGACTCTGACTAATCAATGTCACCTCCTCCTCTGATCTTCCTTTGCCTTGCCCAGTAGGTTGTGTTTTCTTTCATTTATTTGTTTTAACTTTTGTAGTGATTCTCTCTAATTTCACTTCATGTACCTTACTATCACATATCTCTTATCCCTATAAATCAACTCTCTGGCCTTGTGACCTCCCACTCACCCAAAAAGAAATAACAAAATAAAAATAATTATTCTCAACTAGAAAAGTGTGTGTGTGTGTGTGTGTGTGTGTGTGTGTGTGTGAGAGAGAGAGAGAGAGAGAGAGAGAGAGAGAGAGAGAGAGAGAGAGAATGAGAATAACATAAAAATTTTACAATGTAAGACGCTGTGTGTCACAGTATGTCACAAATACCGAAATAATTTTTCTTGCATTATTGGTATAGTTTGAGGTCTCTGGCTTCTTCTACACTATTAATACTAAATTCTCACCTGTTTTCTCCCTGAGTCATGGAGATCCTGCAGCTTTAGTTAGGCAGGACCAGCCCCTTAATATACTCCAGCATCCCACAAATGAGGTAGATGTTGGGATGGGACAACTCAGGGCCTTGGATCTTATCCTGGGTGGTGGCTGTGGTATTCAGCCTGCCATCTCTCCTTTACTCACACCACCAAGACCTACTCTCTCTTGGGCCATGCTCTCCCATATTGTCCATAAAGGGGACTGGATGGTCTCCTCTGCATTTCATTTTGATACTGGCCACTAGCAATTCAGGCCAGGGGGAAGAGATCTCTCCTATCAGAAACCTGGCAGGGAATGAGTCCAGCTGTCCTGCACCGTGCCACCAGGGCAAGCTCTACTGCATTGCTAAGGTAAGTGGATGGGGTCAGCTCTCCAGCCTGCCACAGGCTGGAAGGGGCTAGTGGAGGAGGGAGTTTGTTGGCGGAGGGAACATCTATCCATGTCCATGACACTGTACACTGCACAGCCAAAGAAGAGAAGTAACAGATCCACTGCTCTCCTGCCCTACGAGCCACCTTTCCCACAATGCCCAGGCAAGGGGGAAGCACACTTTCCCAAGCATTACAGCACCAATTATGCTCAGATCTTGGATATGGAGATGGTTCCAGAAGTAGACCAGACCAGCAATGCCGGCAAAGTACTTGGTGGTAACATGACCTTGAACATTAAAACAGACAGGTTTTGGTGTAGGGTCATGGACCCCTCTGCAGCAGCATGGGGCCAAGTTTTTGGCATGGCCTCAGATGGCAGTGCAGGCTACTGACATCATGCTGAACTTCTCCATCCTTACATCTATAGGTTTGCCTAACTCCATAGTGCCCAAACTCATCCCTTCACATACTTTCCCTTCTCTCTACCACATACTTGCTCACTGTAGTGACCTCTAGATTTCTTCAGCAAATATTCATCTGTCACTGCATGGCAGTTGTCATGACTCTCTGGGTTTTACTTCATTTTTAATGGAAATTATGTCTCTTGTAGCCTAGAATAATGTTTGGTACACCGATGATGACCTTAGACTTCTGATCATTCTGCTTCCACTTTTCAAGTATTAAGATAATGTCCATGCAGTATCACACCTAGAAGAAATTCAAATTGTAGGAACAGATGAAAAAAGAGCAAGCAAGAAAGAAAAAAATGCAAAGAAAAGAAAGAGAATGATCCCAAATTTGGGCTTTCCTCTGGACCACCTCTTCCTCAGGGTTTTCTCTATTTTTGTTTCTGCATTTCTTTCAGACAGGAATAATTATGGGTCAGAGTTTTGGCTGTGGGATGGCAACCCTACCCCTCTCTTGATGCCTGGCTTTCTGCTCGAGGTGGGCTCTACACGTTCCTCCTTCCCACTGTTGGGTATTTCATCTAAGGTACCTCCCTTTGAGTCCTGAAGTCTTTCACCTCTCAAGTCTCTGGTAAATTCTGGAGGGTCATCTCCCCACATCCAACCTTCAGGGGTTGCCTGATTCCATTCTTTCTGCTGAGCCTCTGGGCTGCAGTCCTTTTCCCCTACCCAATATCACAGGTCTGACACTATTACTGAGGCTATGCAGCACTCATAAAATGGGGTCTATCATGAATGCCCTCCAAAAGACCCAACAAGCTGCTGAAATAGTCACATGCAGATATTTATACCCAATCAATGGATGAAGCTGCTGATCCCTGTCATTGAATTAAGGAAAAAAAAGAAGCTGAGGAGGGTGACCCTGTAGGAGGACAAGCAGTCTCAATTAACCTGGACCCCTGAGGTTTCTCAGACACTGGCCTACCAACCAAGCAGCATATATCAGCTGATATGAGGCTCCAAAAACATATACAGCAGAGGACTGCCTGATCTGGGATCAGTCAGAAAAGATGTACCTAATGCTTAAGAGACTGGAGGCTCCAGAAAATAGGAATGTCTGGTAGGTTGGGGCAGAAGAGGAGAGGTATGAGATATGGAACAGTCAGAGGGTTGACCAGGAAGGGATGTAATCTAGAGTACATAAAAAAAAAAAAATCATTAAAATAAAATAGAAAGAAAATGAGAAAAAAATGAAAGAAACAGGAAAAAAAATAGATTTAAATCCTAAGCATTTTCACTTTCTCATTTTCAATTGTGTTATTAAAGAGCTTGGTATGATTTGTTCTTTATGAGGATTGCTGTTAAGGTTTTTGTTTTATTTTTTGTTTGTTTCTTCATCACCCACACCATTTTCTTTTGTGTATAATTCATTTAAAAAACAATATCCTATTACATATTAATAAGGTTTTGATCTTTTTAAAAAAACCTTTAATCTGTTTTTACATTCCAGACTATATCCCCTTCTTGGTCCATCCTGAGTGTTCCAAAATCCACACCTCCTCTGCCCCCACCCGACTCCACCAGACCTCTCCACTCTCTGGGGCCACAAGTCTCTTGAAGGTTATGAGCACATTCTCTGAGTCCAGACCCAGCAGACCTCTTCTGTATATGTGTTGGAGGTCTTATATCAGCTGGGGTATACTGCCTGGTTGGTGGCTCAGAGTCCAGGTTAGTTGAGAACTTCTGGTCTTTCTGTAGGGCTGCGCTCTTCCTCATTTTTTTTATTCCAGATTTTTTCCAGATTCAACCACAGGGGCCACCAGCTTCTGTCCATTGGTTGGATGTCAATATCTGAGTCTGACTCTTTCAGCTGCTTGTTGGACTTTTCAGAGGGCAGTCATGATAGGCCCCTCTTTGTAAGCATACCATAGCCTCAGTAATAGTGTCAGGCCTTGGGGTCTCCCCCTGAGCTGGATCTCAATTTGTGCCTGTCACTGGACCTCCTTCTCCTAAGGCTTTTCTCTATGTTTGTCTCTACATTTCTTTTAAGCAGGAACAATTATGGGTCAGAGTTTTTCACTGTGGGAGGGTAACCCCATCCCTCACTTGGGCTCTTTAGCATGTTAGCTTTTTTGAGTTCTCTGGATTGTATCCTGGGAGTTCTGTACTTTTTAAGCTAATATCCACTTAAAAGTGAGTACAAGCATGCATTCAAGATTTTGCAATTAAGAATTATTTGCTTAGCTCTGAGTTACCTCATTCAGAATGATATTTTCTAGTTCCATCCATTTGCCAGCTAAACTCAGGATGTCCTCATTATTATTAGTTGAGTAGTAGTCCATTGTGTAAATGAACCACATTTTCTGTTTTCTTCGATTGTGAGATTTATGGATTGTTTTCAGCTTCTGGTTGTCACAAACAAGGCCACTGTGAACATAGTGTAACACGTGTCCCTGTGGCATAGGGGGAGGGAGTGCACCTTTCGTGTATATACTGAAAAGTGGTATAGCTGGATCTTCAGGTATATCTTTTTCCAATTTTGTGAGGAGTCCCCAGATTGATTTCCAGAGTGATTGTATCAGTTTGCAATTCCACTAGCAATGGAGGAATGTTCCTCTTTCTCCATATACTCACCAACACGTGCTGTCACCTGACTTTTGGATCTTGACCATTCTGATTGGTGTAAGGTGGAATCAAAGGGTCATTTTGATTGACATTTCCCTGATGACTAAGGATACTGAACATTTCTTTAGGTGCTTTTTGGCCATTCAAGATTTTGCAATTAAGAATTATTTGCTTAGCTCTGCACCCCAATTTAATAGTGTTATTTGGAATCTAGCTTCTTGAGTTCTCTGTATATTTTGGATATTAGTTCTTTGGATATTTGGATATTGGGTGTAGAGTTAGTAAAGATTTTTTTTTCTCAATCTGTAAATTGCCATTTGGTTTTATTGACAGTGTTCTTTGGCTCACAGAAGCTTTTCAGTTTCATGAGGTACAATTTATCAATTTCAGATCTTAGACCCTGAGCTATTGATATTTTGGGCAGGAAGTTTCCCGTTTCCTTATGTTCCAGTCTACTTTCCATTTTCTTCTTCCATTAGATTTGGTGTATCTGGTTTTATGGAGAGGTCTTTAATCCACTTGGACTTAAGCTTAGTACAAGGAGATAAAATTGGATCAATTGTATTCTTGTACATGCTTACCTCCACTTAGAACAGTAACATTTGTTGAAGATGCTTTCTTTTTTTCTTTGCATGCTTTTGGAAAATTTTCAAAGATCAAATGTTCATATGTGTGTGGGCTTATTTCTTGGTCTTCAATTCTACTCCATTTATCAAGATCTCTGTCTCTGTACTCATATAATACAGTTTTTATCACTATTGCCCTATAGGACAGCTTGAGATCAGGAATGGTGGTTCCTCTGTAAGTTCTTCTACTGTTGAGAATATCCTGGGTTTTTTGTTTGTTTGTTTGTTTGTTTGTTTTGTTGGTTGTGTGTGTGTGTGTGTGCGTGTGTTTCCAAATGAGTTTGCAAATTACCTAACTCTATGAAATATTGAGTTGTAATTTTGAAAGGGATTGCATTGAATCTGTAGATAGCTTTTGGTAAAATAATCACTTTTATAATGTTAATCCTACAGACTCATGAACATGGGAGATCTTTCCATCTTCTGAGGTCTTCAGTTTCTTTCTTCAGAAACTTGAAGTTCTTATCATATGGATCTCTCACTTGCTTGGTTAGAGTAATAACATGATATTTTATATTGTTTGTGACTTTTATGAAGGGTGTTTTGATGTTGGCTGTTGGTTTGCTGTGTATTGCTTTTATTATATTTTGGTATGTGCTTTGAATTTCTATTCTCTCAGACTTTTAACATGAAAGGGGTTGCATCTTGTCAAGGCTTTTACAGCATCTACTAAGATGATTATGGAATGGTTTACTTTTATAGTAGATTACATTGATGAATTTTAATACAATCACTGCATCCCTGGGATAAGGGTACTTGATTATGGTGAATGATCATTTCGATGTGCTCTTGGATTTGGTTTGCAAGTATTTTATTGGGCATTATTGCATAGATATTCATAATCAAGATTGGTCTGAAGTGTTCCTTCTTTGGTCTTACTGTGTTTAGGTATCAGAGTAACTGTTAAACTTTGTTGAAGGCATTCGATCATGTTCCTTCCCATTTTTTTTTGTAAACTAGTTTGAAGACTATGGGTATTAGATATTATTTGAAGATCTGATAGAATTCCGCACTAAAAGCATCAGGCCATGTTTGTTTGTTTGTTTGTTTGTTTGTTTATTTATTTTGGTTTTTGATGACTATGTCTATTTCTTTAGGGGTTATCAGATTGTTTAGACATTTTATCTTATCATTTCTTTTCCAAGACACGGTTTCTCTTTGTAGCACTGGCTGTCCCTGAACTCACTCTGTAGACCAGGCTGGCATCGAATTCAGAAGTTCACCTGCCTCTGCCTCCCAAGTGCTGGGATTAAAGGCGTGTGCCACCACAACCTGGCTAGTTTATCTTATCTTTATTTAACTTTGATACATGGTATCTGTCTAGAAAACATCCAATTTTTTTTTCTAGATTTTTCAGTTTTGAAGAGTATGGGCTTTTATAGTAAGATCTGATTTAAAAAAAAAAATTCTTCAGTTTCTGTTATGTTTCCCTTTTCATCTCTGATTTTGCTAATTTGGATACTGTCTCTACACACTTCAGTTATTTTGGCTAAGGGCTTATCTACCTTGCTTACTTTCTCAGGGAACCAGCTTTTGGATTTGTTGATTCTTTGTATAGTTCTCTTTGTTTCTAATTGGTTGATTTCAGTCTTGAGTTTGATTATTTCCTGTTGCCTACTCCTCTTGGCTGTGTTTGCTTCTTTGTGATCAAGGGCTTTCAGGTGTGTTCTTAAGTTGCTAGTTTAGGATCTCTCCAATATCAGTGCTAATGAGATTTCCTCTTAACACTGCTTTCATTGTATACAATAAGTTTGGGTATGCTGTTCCTTCATTTTCATTAAATTTTGAAAAGTCTTTAATTTCATTCTTATGTCTTCCCTTGCCAAGTCCTACTAGGTACCTCTGGTTATCCTGGAAGTTGCTATGTAGTGAATAGAGTTTTTCAGTTTCCAAGAGTATGAGGTTTTTATGTTGTTTTATTGTTATTGAAGTCTAGCCTTATTATGTGGTTGTCTGATAGAAGATTATTTCACTCTTCTTGTATCTGTTGAGGCTTGTTTTGTGATTGATTATATTTTCAACTTTGGAAAGGTACCATGAGGTACTGAGAAGAAGTTATATTTTCTTGTTTTAGGATGAGATGCTCTGTAGATATCTGTTAAATCCATTTGGTTCATAACTTCTGTTAGTTTCACCGTGTTTCTGTTTATATGCAACTGGAGACACAGCTCTGGGGTGTACTGGTTAGTTCATATTGTTGTTCATCTTATAGGGTTGCAGAACCCTTTAGCTCCTTCAGTACTTTCTCTAGCCCCTTCATTAGGAGCCCCGTGTTCCATCCAATAGATGACTGTGAGCATCTACTTCTGTATTTGCCAGGCACTGGCATAGCCTCATAAGAGATAACTTTAACAGGGTCCTGTCACCTAAATCTTGCTGGCTTATGCAATAGTGTCTGGGTTCTGTGGTTGTATATGGGATGGATCCCTGGGTGGGGCAGTCTCTGGATGGTCCTTCCTTCTGTCTCTGCTCCACACTTTGTCTCTGTAACTCCTTTCATGGGTATTTTGTTCCCCATTCTAAGAAGGAATGAAGTATCCACACTATGGTCTTCCTTCTTCTTGAGTTTCATGTGTTTTGCAAATTGTATCTTGGGTATTCTAAGTTTCTGGGCTAATATCTGCTTATCAGTAAGTGCATATCATGTGTGTTCCTTTGTGATTGGGTTATCTCACTCAGGAAATTCTTAAGCAAATGGATGGATTTGGAGGGTATCATCCTGAGTGAGGGACTTTTTGAAAATGGAAATAAATTAGAGCAATTATCATTAATGGAAAACATTTTTTTTTTAAAAAGAAAGAATTGCATAATTACAAAGACCAGGTTAAAAAGAGACCTGCTTCTTTGCATTGTCCTACTCTTGATCTCTGCATGCTGGAGCTGGAGAAAGACAGAGGTGTTAAGATGCTTGGACTGAAAGTCAAAGGGAGACCCTCACAACAAGAGTCAGCATGAACGGGAGGGCTGCCAGCAAGTATAAGCTGAACATGACTTCAGCTTTTTCTCAATTTAATACTTGAAATAATAATACCTGTAGAATACTTTCTAATTATCACTTCAAAGGAACTTCTTTCCACTTGAAAAATTCAGTTAGGTGAGGTGCATATTACTGAACCAGTGAAGTTCATCTTATTTACAGGGTAAGAGATGTTAATAAATAGTAGTTTAACACTTTAAAAACTGATCTGTTGTGTGTTTTGTCTCTTTACATTATCATGCATTTATTTTTCTTCCAAAGAGTTTATATTTCTTGTACCTTTGTTTTCTGCCTAATTCATTATGCCTTGAACAATAACTACCTCTTGCTCATCACTGACTCAGTTACCAGAGCACCAGATAATGCTCTGTTACTTCTCTATTCATAGTTACATATAGTCCATGCACACTACATTCTCAAAACACAGAGATTTCATAAACAAAATACTTTTTCTGGAAATGGAGTTCTCAGTTATAGATATGACATCAGTATCATACTTTTTCCCAAGGATCAACAAACAACTGAGAGGAGAGGGAAAAAAATAAATGTTTGGAAGAGCCAGCATTTAGCAAGTATCCTAGAGAAGCAGTGGCTTATGGACACGAGCGAGCCATTGCACACGTGAGTTCACATCATAATTGCTTATTAACTCTAAAATTTGAAAGTTTGTAGAAAAACAGACTCTTATTGCCTTTGTTATCATTATCAATGTATTATTATTAATCATTGATATGTTAGGAATCAACTATTATCTCTATTAACAGTGCTGGGAAAATTGAAGGGTATGGGTTCCTTTGTATGAGAGAAGTATTCAGTAGGCCAAAAACTGGGAAAGGGTACATTTACATGTGATTCTTCTCTCATGGAACATTTCCTTTCAAGCAAAAGTCAACACTTTCTCCATTCTATAAGGGTCACATTGGAAATGGCTAATTGTAAAACTTCCAAACCTCTCTGTCATGTTTCTAATACTGAGCCATATGTCAACAAGTGACCGAAGTAGTTCTCATCTATGGGAATAATTAATAATCAAAGAAAGATCGTGTACCTTGTGGTAAAATATTATCTACACAAATTAATTATTATAAGCTGTCTTAATTTGAATCTCTTTAACTACAAGCACTAATATAAGCCATGCTGCAAATGAATAATTGCATACATAAAATTAAGACCACCTTACTGTAGCCAGTGTTGATCTTCAGTATGCACTACAATCAAGTATCTTCATCTTATAGGAGCTCACGCTTCAAAAGGATGGAGATTAAAACATTTATGTCAAGAAGAAGGTCATGCCAGATCAAGAATCATATCACTTCAATGTAATTCTCAGAATTCTAATTACATTGCTCTTTCTAAAATGCTCAAGTTAAAATATTACGTCATGTGAATTCATATATTTTCCTGAATTGTACATTCCAGAAACAAAGAAATGTACATTTTAACTTAACCACTGAAGAATTCCAAAAAGCATTTCATATGCAATTAATATTTAATTGTAAGTTATATTTACAAATACAATGAATACTAGGTTCATTACTGATGATTTTCATTCTTCTACATAACAAGATATTGAAACAAGGGACTAGATAGTAGTCTGAGACAACGGAATGGTGAGAAGATGTGTGTACTCTATCAAAGGATCAGTTTAAAAAGTGATAACAAGACCCATGAATATTACTCAGCAATAAACATTTATTACCAATGTTTTTCAATAATGGGTGTCATTGTGTATGGGAGGCCAAAGGATTTATTTTGTTTCTGTATGACCATAAATTCAAAAAAGCACCCTTGAGACATTTTCTAACCATACAATCGGGCACACAATATATAATTATCATCATTATAAGATTAAGTCATGTCACTGTTTACACTTGAAATTGAGGGTGTGTGGATTCCCATTTGACCGTGATTTTCGGAACATATGAGTAAAACATATACTTGTTTCCTGCCATCAGCTGAACAGTTCCCATGGTGTCATTATCATGGGGTTTTATTCCAGTGCCTAATGAAGATTCAGTGGTGAGTCTCTTCCAACAGTTTATGAAATCTAAATCTTAGAGCTTCAGAGGTTCACTGCTACCATGGTGTACTCTCTGTAAAACCAATTGGACTCTGTGATGGTTTTACATCTCCTTGACAGTCAATTTTGTGCCTTATTCGTGATTGTAGCACTTTGTGTGAAGTAGTTTGCTATCGACGTTACAAATCCTAATGAAGTGGTTTACCTCCCTTCAGGTTTCAGTAGGGAAGGCTTTCAAATGTATTTCATTTATATGTGCTTGCTTTTCCCCCTCAGTGCACAATGAAATCCTATTGAATAATGTACTGTATTTCTATTTCCTTTCTCTGGGATACAAGTTGAAAGAGAGGGAGTAGATTGGTGTTATAAATGCAAAGAGAGGAAGGCAATTAAGTCATAAAAATTGTGTAGGCTTTGTGCAATGTAGATGTAGTGCTATAAATAAAGCACTACATCTAAAGTCTGAGGACTTTGGGATTTCTTTCTCTATTGTCACTGGCTTCAGTTTTCTCTTGATGTCGAAACAGCTAATTTGGTATTATCATTTCTCATAGCACCTGATGTCAATGCCTAAACAACACTCTTAACCTTAGGGCTTAAATGTTTTAGAGAACTGGTTCTGTAGTTTTGTAATCCTATATTGTCAGAGGGCATCAATGTTCCTAAACAGAAATATAATGCCAAATTTTGATTTAAAAATAGAGACATATATATGCTATATAAATAAAAAGAAGAAAATCCACTTGGATTTTAAGCAAAGCTACTCCATCTTAATTTTACATCTTCAAAGCCAGGTCATTTCAATGATTATAAGTTTATCTCTGATTATATCAGGTGATGAGCTTAGGTGAATGGACAATAAAATGAACAAATATATATACTGGCTAATATCAATACTTTAAAAATAGAACACATGACACTTTGATTAATTATTAATGAAATTTTCATTTAAAAATCTATATTGAATCACTATACTTAAAATTGTTTTATTATCCAATGGTAAGAAATAAAAAAAAAAAAAACATGCTATTCTAATACATTCTTTCCTTCATGGTTCATCCTGTTTTTCTTTTTAGAATTATCAGTATTATTTGAAAACATCCTGTAAGAGGAGAATGTCTTTCACTTCCTCCCTAGAAATGTGATCAAAGACAAATTTTGAATGCCAAAAGTGTATTTCAAAGCTACTTGTATGAGGTTATAGTCAAAATTTTTCACTCTGCAGTGCTAGATACTCTGATGTGTGTTCTGCATTATTTTCAAAAATGTGTTTAGACTACGGAAGAATATAAGATCCAGATACTGGAAAAGAATAATCTTAGGGCATCTTATAAAATACTGGGGCACTGAATCTAGATAGGTCCTCTCCAATCAGGTTTTAAGTGCTACATTTTACCATCTTTATAGGTTAATCTAATCTTTCCTAAGGATTATATTGCCAAGGTAAGAAGAAATGACAAAGCTAAAATCTAGCAACTTTAATGAAGTATTAGTTTAGCCTGTTAGTTTATTTTAGCACTAAGTTAGTAAGGGAAATGATTTTTTTTTAAGGAAGCATTAAAGTGGTACACACATGAGAAGTCCTTGTCAAATATACACTGAAATTTATGCACAAATAATGTAAAGTCACATAGAAAAAACTTTGATAGTGTACTATGGAAGCATTTATTGGTGTATTGTGTCAAATGGAGTCAGAGATAGAAAACTTAATTGAACATATATGTCATTTTGTCACACTCACAAGCACATATCTCATAATATTTATCTAGTAATGAGGAACACAGCCATAGAGGCCTCACACATCCTAGCAATGGACTTCTGTGGGTTTAGGTGTTTTCAAAACATACTTAATTTAGAGTTCTTAAATGCTTCACACTCCCTTCTAACCCACCAAGCAGAGGTATGGGAATAAGAAAGTTAATGAGAAAATGATGTTGTGGACATTTTTAGAAGTAGTTCCTTGGGTAACTCCTCTCTTCATTGTCAGGATGCCAGCAGGCCAGCTCAATAGCAAACACGAAACATGAATCAGTCACAGTGTCATGATCCAGCAGAAATAGCAAGCCTAGACCAAATCAGTGAGAGCCAGTGGAAAGGTCAGAATCAGCCAGAATACCGTAAGAAGTTGTTTGACATGTTTCTCACTACGAGGTAAAGACCAACGAAGACCAGTGAAAACCAATGAAACATTGCAGGGCATAGCAATCCAAGAGCATCCTCTCACTGTTTGTGGGGTTCCATTGATATGTATTCTAAACACAACATTCCCTCTTGGGCTGGTGAGATGGCTCAGCAGGTAAGAGCACCCGACTGCTCTTCCGAAGGTCCTGAGTTCAAATCCCAGCNACCACATGGTGGCTCACAACCATCCATAATGTGATCTGGCGCCCTCTTCTGGAGTGTCTGAAGACAGCTACAGTGTACTTACATATAAAAAATAAATCTAAAAAAAACAAAAAACAAAAAAAAAAACATTCCCTCTTAAGTGTCTGTTTTCAGCCTAACATAAGATGCCCTTTCACAAGACAGCTTCCAGAAAAATATCACGTGACATATCTGAGTTGTCAAAGAAATCATAAATTTCCACGTCACCCTTCCATTAAGCAAGTCATTTCTAGAATCATAGCTACTGAAATCAAACTGTGTGTCTCATTGCCACATCAGGCTCTTCACATTCAGTTCTACTGATCTTTTTTGTTGTTCTTTGTTTTTTTAACAAATTTTTATTAGATATTTTCTTCATTTACATTTCAAATCCTATCCCGAAAGTCCCCTATGCCCTCCCCCCACCCTGCTCCCCAACCCACCCACTCCTGCTTCTTGGCCCTGGCGTTCCCCTGTACTGGGGCATAGAAAGTTAGCAAGACCAAGGAGCCTCTCTTCCCAAGGATGACCGACTAGGCCGTCTTCTGCTACATATGCCGCTAGAGACACAAGCTCTGAGGGTACTGGTTAGTTCATATTGTTGTTCCTCTACTGATCTTTTTTGAAGGCTCAGAATCACTCCATTTCTGAGGTCTTAAAGATGCTTCATAAAATCAGAAATAATGACGGCTTCAGCTAACCTGAAAGTTTCCAAGATTATTAAAGCTAAGGGATGAAGGTGGTATAGCATAAAAGCAACTCTGAATTCATAGTCTATTCCTAAGGTATGAATTACTTGTTTTTATTTTTGTCCACATCTATATGTATAATACCTAGAATAGGGTTTCTGCCATAGTTGTCTGTGGAATTCATTGTTCTGCTAACTAGCCCTAAATAACACACTGAAAATTTGGGAACTAATATACTGTTACCTATTGAGTCTGAGGCCCTGTTGAGACTTAAGTTTTATCATGTTGCCTCTCATATCTGGGCTAAAGATATCCATGAGTGGATTGATTCTCCCATCCCTTCTTTAATCTCTAGTGATTTCTAGACTTCTAATTCATGTGTTGGAGGTAGTTTCCTTTGTTCAGGTGAGTAAGATGTGGAGAGATATTAAACATACAACTCAAAATAATCAAATCTCATTATTTCTAACTATGTGGCTCCTTATTTGTCTTCATCTGCTGTAGAAGGTAAAGAAATTCTCTGAGGGATTGCTGAATAACACACTGATCTATAAGTGTACAGAAATATCATTAGGAGTCATGTTGGATGGCTGATCTATATCAGGAAATTTGGCAAGGTAGAGGAGGTTGAGACAGGGAGACTGGGTGGTCACACACCTGAGACTTAGGTGGTGTGCAACTTCCTGCCAGATTCCTGGCCTGTAACACATGGCACAATTCTCACACAGGGAAACCACATGTTCTATGGTCATGTAGGCCTGAAACAGAGTTCTCCATGCCAATGAGGCACCTAGTGGCCTGGAGGGCTTAGCCACTAAGATTTCCTTCTCAGACATTCCTCCCTGACAAAAGTATTTAATCTCAGTTCTACCCTGAGAAATGGGTACGGTATAATGTACATCCATTTTCTGCCACAAACAACCAATAAACTACTTAGAACCATGAAATATTTCTTTCATCAAGATCTGCCATGGGGAGCCATGGAGAAGACATTCTCCCACTGAAGGCCTCCATTCCCTCCCAGCCGCAGCCTCCACCATGCCTACACACACCAAGCTATGAATAATCATCTCTGAGACAAGTCAACTCCCCTTTACCCAACCTTCTGTCCTGGGCTAGAGGTTGTCCCCAGACTACAGGACCCTGACTCCATTTTCTGTAACTCTCAGTAGCACCTGGATATCCCAAAGTCTGAGAACACCACGTTCTGATTTCATCACAGGTCCAGGGACTCCCAAACCAAATACCACTATAACACAACTCAAACTGCGATTTCCCACCCCCTGAGTGGTGTCTTGTGCTTCTCTACAGCCTGGCACATGCGGTAACACTGGCACGGGATAAGTGCAGTCAAACTATCAACCCCCCTAAGAGGCTATGCTCAGAGGCAGAGCTGATAAGAACCCACAGAGTTTTGTTACTTTTAAATTTCATTCTTTTTTTTAAAAACCAGTAGTATTTGTTTTACTCTAGCCTACAAAATATGCTAGAGCAACAGTCACAAAAACCTTTTAGTTTAAGCAACCATTATCTGATTTGATATTACTTGATGAGACAAAGCTTGACACTACTTCGGTGGCCAAGAACCAGAATCTTAATACAAAGCAAGTTTAACTTCTTTTCTCAGGACTATGTATGATGGCTTTCTCTTACCAATTCTTAGTTCATCCTTTTTTGAGAATATATTATCAATTCTGCTACATGAAGGCAAAAGCATATTACTAGGTTACGGAAGATGAGTTTACATTGAAAATATACACAGATATGCATATGATAACATATCAGCCAATTTAAAATCCATTAAAGCTTACAGGCTTGGGATCTTAAAACCATTTATTTCATCATGAGCTAATGACTAAAAGAAAATGTGGTTTGTTAAACTCTTAGAACTCCATTTGGATTACCAAGATAGGAAACAATCTCAAGTAAAGAAATTACCAGTAAAGGAAGATCATAGGCTTACTAGATGTGTAAAATTCTTTAGACTATACATTACATATTTTATGTTTGTATTTTTGACAATTATCAGTATTTATATGTTGATATTCTATCTATCTATCTATCATCTATCTATCTATCTATCTATCTATCTATCTATCTATCTATCTATTTATTTATCTAATTAATTAATTCCCACATTTAAAAGCATCCTCAATGGTACCGGGTCAAATGACACAAATGTTCAGACTGATAAAGCTTCAAAAATTGCAGTAAATTATTTTCAAGTATAATGTTGTATATAATTCCCATGTATGTCTATAATTTTAATACTTCTATTAAATGTTTGGATTCCAGATCAAAGCTAGCTATTCTATATTCACCATGTGCTGATTATATTAAATATAACCAAATAAATCTCAACAATTCCATATAGGTTCCCATTCTAGATATTATTAGAATACAATCCACTATACAAACAACAGGAAGAATAAAATACATTTAATTTAGCAATTATATGGAATTCAGTATATTATAGCTGGATTTGATTAAGATAAGCAAGGAAAGAAACTCACTGAAACTCCATGACTGTATCATAATAGCAGAAAGCCACTACAGTTCATATAAAAGTAGATATCTCTAGAAAAGTGTGTGCAATCAAAAATGAAAAGTAACAATGTGATCTTGTTTTAAGCAAATGATTTTAAGATGTATCAAATGGATGTTAAAACACTCAATCTTTTCGTTAGAAGTTTATATGACTGTATTCATGGGAAACCAATCTATTGATAAACTCTAAGATCTGATAGTGAAGTTCCATTATAGTAGATATATATCCCAGCTAATATTAATGACTAATAAATGTAGAGGGCAACTCTTAAATACTGTGTGGAAGCATCATCTGTCAATAAAAAAAGATGATGGCCTCTTAGCTGAGGCAAGAAATAGAAGGTGGGAATCCAGCAGAGAAACAAGGGGGGATTTGGGGAAAGAGGCGGAGATTCACCTTACAACCAGAGATTAAGGGCATATGAAACAGAAGAGGTAACCAGCTGTACTGCAGATACTGACTGACAAACACTTTAGAGCTCTCTCTCTCTCTCTCTCTCTCTCTCTCTCTCTCTCTCTCTCTCTCTCTCTCTCTCTCTCTCTGTGTGTGTGTGTGTTTGTGTGTGTGTATGTGGTGTTGTGTGTATTGTATTCATTCATGGTACTTATAGAATATAGTCTTATTTAATTATTTGGATATCATTCCCAATTGCTTTTATCTGTGTCTTAGGCCACACATAGACTAACAAACCAACTTCAATCAAAGGTTCAATAGTTAGATGTTCCATGTCTAAGGGTAATTAGAAAAAATAATTTTCATTCATTGGCTACCATGTGAAAGACATATTACAGATTATATTTTTTTCTGTTTTGATTGTTGATTATTTCTCCATCTTTTTAAATGGGTCTTTTTAAATGGCCCCCTTCCCAGTCTTCCCTCTGCAAACTCCCCTCAATGAGCCTTTGAGAATTGGTGTGCCTTCATTCTAATTTTATAGATACTGCATTATAGACTATATTCTGTTCCCTTGAAATTCATTTGTTGCAGTCCTGACCCACTACTGTAATACATAAATGTATTTAGGACCTTTAAATGTGGTAATTTAGATAAAACGAGGCAGGTTTTTTTTCAATCAAATAAAATTCTTTATAGAATGATGAATGTAGACATGTATCCAGATGTATAAGCACACACATTTGTTGCAATGGTACATGAAGAAGACAACTACCTATATGAAAGTTGAGTATAAAGACATGAAAAAAAATTGCTGTCATCTCTCTTTTAGATATCCAAACTACAAAAATGCTTGATAATGAATGATTTTTATAAAAGTAAACACTGTCATATTTTGATAGTCTATTCTTAGTGAATATAAAAACATACATAGGGACTTACTTGTTAGTGAAAAGAAGTTTATTTATCTCACAGGTTAGCAAATCAAGAATTTCAATACCATGATAGAGGCTGTGGTGTGATACACCTGTAGTTGTATCTCATCATGGCAGGAAGATAGAAGTCTTTGCAAATGTGTGTCCTCCCTTCACTTTTCTTCTAACCCCATCAGGATTAGGTATTAAGAGCTAAAGGATCTATTCCAATATAGCCACTTTCATGGAGCATTACTTCTGATCATTGCTGTTAGATTAAATTTTATTAAGTATGGACTTGGGTTTAAATACCCATGAGTTTGGAAATAAAATTTGCCAAAATGTCACATATTCACAAAGTTTAGATTTTAGAATTTGTCTTCTCTCAAACAATATATTCATGAGGAGCATGACTCCATTTAAGCCCGTTCCGTAAAAGTACATTCTTTTTGGTACTGCTTGACGCTTATACTTGTAAACTTCTTTTGCTATTCCCTCATATTTCTATAAGAAGCAATAAATCCTTTAGCTGATTCTCAAGAACACTGTGATGTTTCATCAATAGAATTTTATATGGCAAAGTTGAGTATCGGTGAAGAAATTGGTAAATGTTCTACTTTTCATGATATATTTCTATGTTGCACAGAAGGCACACAGACTTCTTTTTATCTTTAAATATCCAATTCATGATTTTCTTGTCAGTGAAAAAAAAAAGAACAAAAAAAGTCTTGGTTTTTAACTGTTACTCTATTTTGTGTTTATTCCAGTCAAATATAGAAAGTAAAATCAATACTTCGGCCATGATTTGGGTTCTACTTTCTTTTTTTTTTTTTTTTAATTGCCTATTTTATTTATTTACAGTTCAAACGTTATCACCATTCATGGTTTTCCATCTGCAAACTCCTTATCCCATCTCCTGTATCCCTGCTTCTATGAGCATGTTCCCCCACCTACCCACCCACTCCAGCCTCACCACCCTCACATTCCCCTACAATGGGGCATCAAGTCTTCACAAGACCAAGAGCCTCTCCACCCACTGATGCCTAAGAAGGCCATCTTCTGCTACATATGCACCTGGAGCGATGGGTTTCTAGATGTGTACTCTTTGGTTGGTGGTTTAGTCTTTGGGAGCTCTGCAGGGTCTGTTTGGTTAATATTGTTGTTCTTCCTATGGGGTTGCAAAGCCCTTCAGCTCTTAATGTCCTTCCCTAACTCCTCCATTGGGGTCCCTGGACTCAATCTGATAGTTGGCTGCAAGCATCTGTTGGTCAAGCTCTGGCAGATCCTCTCAGGAGACAGACAGCTATAACAGGCTTCTATCAGCAGCCACTTCTGGGAATCAGCAATGGATTTGGTGTCTGCATATGGGATGAATCTCCAGGTGGGGCAGTCTCTGGATGGCCTTTCCTTCAGTCTCTGCTCCACTCTGTGTCCTTATATTTCCTCTAGACGGGAGCAATTTTGTTTTCAGTCTCCATTATCAGTTTGTAAGTAATTAACACAAATTAGTGAGGGTTTATTACCAAGTAAGTTTTTCTTACTATTCTTCTGACCACCCAATGTAACAAAAATATCAACTCACAGCTTCAGAGTCTTTCAATAATTTTTGGAGGTATGTAGAAAAGTTTTTTTTTATTCCAGACTTTTTTCTTTGACTATCAGCATTTTCAAAAACATGATTTATTTTCAAAGTGTGTGACATTCTGAGTCTACAGACTTGTAGCAGAAATGGAGCAAGAAAAGAAGTCTTGTATATGTAATGAATTTCAAAAAAGAAACTAGAAATAATTCAGAATTTTATATGTTTCTTATATAAGCTTATATTTTTTTTTCTGCTTGAGTACAAAAATCAAAATAATGAAGGGAAAACCTTTAATTAGAAAATGATACATGCTTTAGATTGAGAAACCCATCTGCTACTAACTCAAAAAACAGAATTTACTAATGAAGCTAAAGTTGTGAGATGTATTGTTCCCTCATACTCATTTTTAATGAAGAGTAACAATTGACTTGACAGGCTAATTATTATAACATCCTGGGTCCACAGTATGTAATAAAAGTTATAATGTTCCAGTCAATCAACATCTTTTACTTTCTCTTACTGTGCTTCAATTCTCCCACTTCTTTGTCTGTGATATTAACTGGATGACATGTGCAAATTACCAAAGGTGTTATCCTCACTATGAATAGAAAAACAATGTTACCTGCCTATATTCCTTCTTCAATGGATGTACTTTATTGAAGCTTTGGTTATATCGAAAATGAGTTACTTCTAATTTTACAAATATTATCATATCAGTATGAAGCACATTGAAGTGGAAATTTTGATAATCTGTAGTAAATCATAGTATAATTCCATTGATCTATAGTATATGATAGAATAGAATAGAAACTGACTAGATCCAGTTTAAATCTGAAATATTATGATAAATGATACATTATTGACATTGCTGGATCATTTTATTATGACTCTAGTGTACCTCTATACTTCTATTTTTAAAGGCATAGAAGTTAGGTTGGGGGGGGCTGTTCCTCTTTTTACATTTTAAGTGTAACATTTGTAATTTGCTACCCAGATAAGACTCTCTTGTTGATGACAATTTTACCTTCCCTACATACTTTTCCTGGCATATTTAAGCTGTACTATAATATTTCTTCCTGGAGTCTGAGTTGTCCAAGCATAGAGGTAAGCTACAGGGGAAAGAATGGTTGCAAAGCAAGCACTTCTGCTGTCTATCATCCCAGAATATTCCAACTGAAGATGATGGTTTATGATACACTGTGGTTTAGAGGTAGGGGAAGAGTTCCAAGATCTCAGAAGGTGTTACTTCAACAATACTGATAGGAAGTGTTTCTAAGAGTGGTTGTGTGTCTTATGAGACAGGAAGTTAACACTGTGTTTACCTTCTAATCTGATGCTCTCAGTTTTCTGGAGTACTCATTCACATTACCATATCTTTACTGATTTAGTTTTTCCTATCTTGAAATTTAATTTCATGAGTATCAGGAGAGTTTACACTTGATAAAGAATATCATGAAAAATGTACATATGCTGATTTTTGACATAATTCTCTAAAATCATCTACTTTTCCTGAAGATGCCTAAAATGGAAACTGGAAGAGACAATTAATCCAACAGAGCTAAAATATTACTTCTAGAACAACTGTTTTGAAACATTACTTGACCTTAGATAAAATGTCTATATTTTTATGTGGTTCTTAAAGAAAGTTAGTAATAATACAGGTTGAGAAACCTTAACATGATCTTGTGTATTTTATTCTATATTACTGGCAATTTATTATATATTTGTGATTTTAAATAAAATATTATTAATACACAATGCACATTCTCATAGCATTCTTAATTTGGGGCTTTTATGCAAACATACGATGAATGGCACATGTGTGTTTATATAACCAGAAATAAAAAATGCAAATCTATGGAATTACATGGAGCAATGGCAGCATAGATATTACCATATCCAATTATATTTCATGATTTATTATGTAGTAGAAAGTGGAGAAGTTTAAATACACTAAAATTTAATGATAATATCACTTCAAATTATTGGAGTGTAATGGAGTCTATCTGACCATTTTACATCATAGTAACAGTTCTAAACACCTTGTTCCAAAAAGAACTAATTCATGGACTATTTGATAATTGCTCTATTATCTGTCTAATGAAATTTTTGATGCTAATGCAGAAATGAGAATATATAGCACTGAGATTCCATTTGAAGCAGCTTCTGAAGTTCAGTCATTCCACAGAATCATTTAATGACAGCTCCATTTCAAAATAAGGATTCTTTAATTGATTTTCTTTCAATCAATGAAATCATAGCATTGTGTATCCATAAGCCCGTACCTTAAAGTAATTAGAGTAAACTTTCAAAGAAGAAAAACAATAACACAATGGATTAATACCATTTGTTTATTAATACTCATATAAAACAAATGGATACTTAGGCCTCCAATCTCAGTTTTCACTCACCTTTCATATTTGTACACTTTTGTGGGGATAAAAGATTCACTTTCTACTGCACTGTCTTATTGCTTAGTCTCAGCACAATGTTCACACTGTGAAAGTTGATGTTGTTCTTCAGCTTTGCTTGTGAAGACTTCTTGCCTACATAAATCAAGAAGAGAATTGAAAAAAAAATATTGATTTAAAAATGCTTGGTTCTGTACTATGTTTTGAATAAGAGAGAAATACCAGATATGGAGGTTCACTTATTTAGAATTTTACATTTGAGTACTGTTTGAGCTTGCTTTTTGTTGCTTTGATTAAAATACTGATCAAAACTAATGTGGGGATGAAAGGTTTGTTTCAGGTTACAATTTGAAATTCATCATCAAGGTAAGCCAGGGAAGAAGTTCAAAATAAAAACCTTAAGCCAAGTATGGAAGGAGAGAACATGGCAGAATTCTGCTTTCTGATTTTCTTCCAGACTTACATTTCTCTACCTTGCTTATACAGTCATGCCAGCACAACCTGGATTAGCAGTGTACACAGTAGTGCAGGCACTTCTATGTTAATTAGAAACCAAGAAAATGATCCACATACTTCCCACAGGACACTTTTGTCAAGGCAATTCTTCAATTGATGATCCCCTTTTCTGGGAATCGCATTCACAACTGATATGAATCATCACAGACACTAACAGTTAAAAAATGTTTCAAAACCAAATAAATTGAAATTGTTATTTTATTGCATGAATTAACCATTTATTGCTATAATTTGGGGGGATGGAATTTATATACAAGCTAGAGCTGGATTTCTTGTCAAAAAACCCAAACATTTTAAACAAGAAAATAAATAAAAAATCTATGTCAAAACAACTACATACAGGGAAAACTAAAGGTAATCATGATAAAATATAAGAAAATTCAAGAAATAGTAAGCTAAGGAACTCGTGTGATATTTCCTTAGTCTGTATCTATATCAATAAGTCTGAATTAAATATTTTATGTAGTTGTAATGTCACAAAGCTTAAGCTTGATAGGAGACTCTTTTGGGTTAACTATGTAATGTTTGGTTTAGGAGAGCATAGTTTTAGTTTTCCATTATTTTTTATTATTTAAAATGCTTTTTAATTTGAATATATTTTGATCATATTCTTCTTTTCCCACAAGATCATCCAGATCTTTGGTTCATTTCTACACACACAACTTTAAGTTCTTTCTCAAAAAAAGTTCAGTAGAAATATCACTCCTAAAAATTAGAAAACAAAATACATTACCAAAACCAACACAAACAAATAAACAAACAAAAAACAG
>NC_034611.1:43733471-43749901 GCF_900095145.1 Mus pahari
CCAGTACAAGGCAATGCCAGGACCAAGAAGTGGGAGTGGGTGGGTAGGGGATCAGGGGCGAGGGGGGTATAGGGAACTTTCAGGATAGCATTTGAAATGTAAATAAAGAAAATATCTAAAACAACAACAACAACAACAAAACAAAACAAACAGAAAACCAAAAACCTGTGGAGTCCATTTTGTCAACTACTGAAAATGAACCCTGCCCTGGAGAGATTGATATATATATACCCAGTGATATTCCATTGGAAAAAAACTTATTTTCCCTCTCTCATCAGGAATAAATGATAGTTTTCTTACTACCTTTTATCCTTGTATTTAGGTTTTCTTTCATTTACTCATTCATTTAAAATATATAACAAAATGAAATGCAAAAATATAAAACTAAGATTATCTTGGTGAAATCCGACAAGACAAACCGTCAGAAGGGAAAAAACCCAAGAGAGGCCACCAGAGTCAGAGACCAACTTGTTCACACACCCATGGATCCCATAAAAACCCTAAACTGGAGGCCATAATAAAAGCATGGAAAATCTGACATATACCTATGTAGGCACTATGTATGCTGTTTCAGTCTCTTTGAGTTCAGAAGAACTTTGCTCATATATAAGATATGAATCACCAATAGAGTTTGGAAGTAAAAGTTTGCTTGTGAAATGGTAAGGTGTCATTCATTGTATTCTCTGGATTCTCACCAAAAGCAAGAATTGTCTGACATGATATTATCAATTTAACACACACAGAGGATATATATATTACTGTAGTATACTGTGTCTAATACAGACCTCATATGCATGATATAAAATCACAAATATGTTGACTTTTGTATCATGACTGAAAGAAGAGAAATAATTCTCACCTAAACAGTAACTGTACCAACTACAAAAACAGTGACTAATGTGAAATGTTTTCTTGTCCTTTTAAATATTTTTGAAATTATAATATAATTAAAATATTTCTACCTTCCATTTCCCTATCCAAATTCTCGCATATAACTTGCCTCACTCACTTTCAAATTCATAGGCACTATTTTGTTAATGGCTATTACATGTAGATAAATATGTCATATATATAATTTGGATTATTTTTGTCTGTTAACATGGTCTCAACAGCTGATGCAATAGAAGTTTTTTTTTTTTTTTTTTTTATTCCTGAGTGGAAGGTGAATCTAAAGTATGAAAGATGAGGTTTATTTTAGGAACAAGAGAAAAGGTGACTTTCAATAATATTTCATTCTTTTTGAAATTATTTTTAATTTATTTTTATACTCCATATTCCATTCCCCACTCCGCCATCCACCCTCTGACTACTCCATATCTCACAGCTCCACCCTACCCCAGTCCATCTTCACATGGATGCCCTCACCCCACCTGACCTCGAAACTCCGACTTTCAGCTGCTCGTTGGGTCTTTGGGAGGGCAGTCATGCTAGGTCCCTTTTTGTGAGCCCTCCATAGCCTCAGTAATAGTGTCAGGCCTTAGGACCTCCCCTTGAGCTGGATCCCACTTTGGGCCTGTCCCTGGACCTTCTTTTCCTCAGGCTCCTCTCCATTACCATCCCTGTAATTCTTTCAGACAGGAACAATTATGAGTCAGATGTGTGACTGTGAAATGAGAACATGTTTTGTTAGGTTTTTTTTTGTTTTTTGGTTGATTTTGCTTTTTGGGGTTTTTGTTTTGTTTTGTTTTGTTTGTTTTTGTTTTTTGTTTGTTTGTTTTTTGTTTGGCTAATATCCACTTATTAGTAAGTACATACCATGCATGTTCTTTTGGGTCTGAGTTACCTCACTCAGGATGATATTTTCTAGTTAGATCCATTTGCCTGCAAAATTCAGGATGTCCTCATTCTTAATAGCTGAGAGTATTCCATTGTGTAAATGATCCACATTTTATGTATCCATTCTTCTGTCATGGAATATACAGGTTGGTTTCAGATTCTGGCTATTCCAAATTAGTCTGCTATGAACATAGTGGAACATGTGTCCCTGTGGCATGGTGGGACAACTTTTGGGTATATTCCCAAGAGTGGTATCTCTTTCCACTTTTCTCAGGAACCTCCAGATTGATTTGCAAACTGATTGTACCAGTTGGCAACCCCTCCAGCAATGTTCTATTTCTCCATATGCTTTCCAACATGTGTTGTCACCTAAGGATTTGATCTTAGCCATTCTGATTGCTATAAGGTGGAATCTCAGGGTCATTTTGATTTGCATTTCTCTGATCACTAAGGACTTTGAACATTTCTTTAGTGCCTCTCATCCATCAGAGATTCCTCAGCTGTGAATTTTCGCCTTAGTTATATACCCCATTTTTTGATAGGTTGTTAGACAAACTATGTCATTTGTCTTACAGAAGCTTTCCAGTTTCATGAGGTCCCATTTATCAATTCTTGGTTTTTGAGCAGGACATATTGGAGTTCTGTTTAGGAAACTTCCCCCTATGGCAATGAGTTCAAGGTTCTTTTATTTTATTTTTTTTATTTCTTTTTCTATTCCTTGTTTTTTTTTTAAGGCATTTTAATTAGATATTTTCTTCATTTACATTTCAAATGCTATCCCCAAAGTCACCTATACCCTCACCCCACCCTGTTCCCCAAGCCACCCATTCCTGCTTCCTGGCCCTGACATTCCCCTGTACTGGGGCATATGATCTTCCCAATACCAATGGCCTCTCCTCCAATTGATGGCTGACTAGGCCATCCACTGCTACATATGTAAGTAGAGACACAGCTCTGGCGGGGGGGGGTGTTACTGGTTAGTTCATATTGTTGTTCCTCCTATAGGGTTGCAGTCCCCTTTAGCTCCTTGGGTACTTTCTCTATCTCCTTCATTAGCGGCCCTGTGTTCCTTCCAATAGATGACTGTGAGCATCTACTTCTGTAAGGTTCTTTTTCAATTTCTCTTCTATGAGATTCAGAGTATCTGGTTTTATGGTAAGGTCCTTGATCCACTTGGACTTGAGGTTTGTACAAGGTCACAAATATGGGTCTATTTTTATTCTTATACATAGAGACGGCCAATTAGTCCAGCACCATTTATTGAAGATGCTTTCTTTTGTTCCATTGTATATTTTTGGTGTCTTCGTTAAAGATCAAATGACTGTAAGTGTGTGGTTTTATTTCTGGGTCTTCAATTCTATTCCATTGATCAATGTGTCTGTCTCTGTATCAACACCATGTTGTTTTTATCACTATTGCTCTGTAGTAAAACTTGAGGTCAGGGATGGTGATTCTCCCTAGCTGTTCTTTTATTGTTAAGAATTGTTTTCCTTATTTTGGGATTTTTGCCTTTCCAGATAAATGTCAGAATTGCTCTTTCCATGTCTTTGAAGAATTATGTTGGTATTTTGATGGAGATTGCATTGAATCTATAGATTACCTTTTGTAGGATGGACATTTTTACTATGTTAATTCTGCCAATTCTTGAGCATGGTAGATCTCTGAGAACTTCTTTGATTTCTTTCTAAAGAGTCTTGAAGTTATTGCTATACAGGTCTTTCACTAGTTTGGTTAGCGTTACCTCAAGTTATTTTATTATTTGTGGCTATTGTGAAAAAAGTTGTTTTCCTAATTTCTTTCTCATCCTGTTTATCATTTGTATAAAGGGAGACTACAGATTTATTTGGGATAATTTTATATCTGGTCACTTTGCTGAAGTTGTTTATCAGCAAAGGTATTTGCATGGTATGTACTCACTAATAAGTGGATATTAGCCAAAAAAAAAAAAAAATTACAGAATACCCAAGATACAGTCCACAGAACTCACAAAAGTTAACAAACTGAAGTGCCCAAGTAAGGATACCTCAGTACTATTTGGGAGAGAGAAGAAAGCAATCACAAATGGGGAGGGAGAGAGACCTGGGAGGGAAAGTGAATGGTGGGAAGAAGGGAACCTGATCTGGTATTGGGAGATGGAAATGTATTGAAGTCCTGAGGGCCAGCATAAAGAATGGAAAGAGGCAACCTCAGGAAATATAAGGTTGTCCCTGCCTTCAGGAGTGCACCAGAGACCTGGGAGTTAAGAGACTCTAAGGACTCAAAGGGAGGGATCTTAGATAAAATGCCCAATAGTAGAGAGAAGGAACTTATAGAGTCCACCTCCAACAGGAAAACAGGACATCAAGTGAGGCATGGGGGTTGCCATCCTACAATCACATCTTTGATCCATAATTGTTTCTATATGAAAGAATTACAGGGATGGTAATGGAGAGAAGCCTGAGGAACAGAAGTTCCAGTCACAGGCCCAAAGTGGCATCCAGTTCAATGGGAGGTCCCAAGGCCTGACAATATTACTGAGGTTATGGAGGGCTCACAAAAAGGGATCTATCATGACTGCCCTCTGAAAGACTCAACAAGCAGGTGAATGAGTCAGATGCAGATATTTGCACTCAACCAATGGACAGAAGCAGATGACACCCTTTGTTGAATTAGGGAAGTCTGAAAGAACTTGAGAAGAGTGATCCTACAGGAGGACCAGCAGTCTCAATTAATCTGGATCCCTGAGATCTCTCAAACACTGGACCATCAAACAAGTAGCATACATCAGCTTTTATGAGGCCCCTAACACACATACAGTAGAGGACTTCCAGGTCTATGTTCATTCAGCAATGATGCACCTAACCCTCAAAAGACTGGAGACCCAGGGAGTTTAGAGGTCTGGTGGGGTGGGAGTGGGGACATCCACTAGGTGACAGAGGTTTGGGGAGGAGGTATGGGAGTGGAATTGTCAGAGGGTAGATTTTGTGGTTTGGGAATAAAATATAGACTGTAAAAATTAAATAAATAAAAGATATTTTAAATAAAAAAGATAATATCCACAAAAATAAACTAAAAAGAAAATAAAAAATAAAAATATTCTTCACAATGGGTTTAGTAATTCCATTTTCTAAGAATGTTCATTCCACTTAATCTTTTCAGAACCTTGAGAAAATACAAACATAATTCAGGATAGGTTTAGGATCTGAATTAGACATCTTGCGACCCAAAATCCCATCTGCCCCTGCATGTATTCAGAGCACTAGTCAACATTTGCCAGTTTTTCTCACTATCAAGCCTAAAATCATTCTAGATATTTGTTCAGGTCTCTTTATGGACAAGTAATGAAAGAAAGCTAATACCTACAGTTGGAACATGTGTTCAATTGTATCTTCATTATAAAAACCATGATGATCATATCTCACCCTTAGGAACCTATTGCATCACCAGCAAATACATGTGAAGACATTAAATTTTACTGTTTCTTGTTCACATCCACTATGTTGATGCAAATGCAGTGAGTAAGAGAGTGCTTGAACTTCTAGATTTGACTTCCAAAACTAGTTCACAAATTGAATTTAGCATAGATTTATTTATTCAGAGGAGTAATTCACTGACTGAAGAAATTGTGGGTAATCATTTTGATAAACCCAGCAAAATCCCCAATAATGCCTCCTCAGCTATTCCTTGGCTAACTTTGTCAAAATGCCATCTGAAAAATACTTTCCAGGCTTTGACTCCACCAGCCGTGTGATTCTTCCTGGGACTAAGTCTTAGTTAGCTTCACTGTTGAAGTTCATCACCTTAGTCTCTCTCTATATTTCTGATTCTTATCACTAAAATGGCAGTACAATTTTTTTGATGCATAAAACATATTATTTTTCCTAAAAACCTGTTTCACAAAACTTTGAGAGATCAGAATTCTCTAACTGAATTTATTTTTCTCCTGTATCTACTGCACTCCATAGCGAGGTTGTCATCATATCTGAGTCTGCATGAGATCTAGTGCTGTCCTTCTGCATTGCATACATAAAGGACTGAAAAGTTTATAAATTTGACTGACTTTGAATTCAGCAGCTCACACAATGTCTGTTTATATTTTGGAGACTTGAGCCCTGGGGCCCTGAGACAGAAATGCTCCTTTCAGCACAGACACGGAAAGACCCTGAGATTCAGCAGGAGCCCAGAGGCAAGAATTTTAAGATGTGAGCCTGCCATTCTTCTGCTTTGAAATATCCACTATTGTTAGAAACAGGTCCCTGTCCCTTACTTGCCGAATGATTTGACCTTTCTAAGCATTTCTCTGACTGCAGTTAAAACCCCTAAAGCTTTCCTCTTAGTGGACATGTTGTTTCAGTTGACCAGAGGGAAATAATTAATTAGCTAATTTACCATTAATCACCTTGGGGCAGTTATTTTCTACTTCAGGAATGTTAATGGATATCTCAATGTCATTTCCTGCATTCTAATGCTACAATTCATTATTAGTATTCTATATTGTACCAAGGGTTCATTGCCTGTAATCTGTGTTGCACTTTGTATCAGTTATGCTAGTTATTTGCTCTCTACATATCATCTCTCCTTTAGAAGTTAAATTTTGTAATACAAGATAAAATTAAATAAATGGGATTAAGAAGGCCAAGTGTCAGCAAACTGCCTCAGATTTGCAGTAGACGATAGCTGGTATTTGCTTTGCCTGTGAGTATTAGATAATGCACTTCCAGTAGTTTTCCTCCTTGATTAGCACCTCTTAAAATATTTATGTCCAGATAGATACCCTTCACTTAGTTTTGCCATCTTTTACATTTTGATTAAATGTTTGTGGTGTTGGGTAGCATGGTTGAAACTTAGGGATATCTAATGTGTGGAAGCAATGTGCTATGGTGACTTACTTAGCATTCTTTAAGACAGGCTCAGATACAAATTCCAATTAAGCAAACATTTTCATTATGAAGAACTTTAACCTAAAATTAGTGTGAAAGTAATGTATTCAAATGAAAACTTAAATCTTAAAATCCATACCTACTCTCTGTCTTATCTTTTTGCTTAGGGTTTTAAATAGAGTTGGCTGTGCCTTATTTAGACTAAATAAATCTCCCATTTCTTCACCACGTGATTTGGTTCCGTCTCTTGAGTGTTGAGCTGCCAGGAGTTCTTCACTAAACATGGTCCTTCTTTGCTTCCCATAAAATTTGCTTAAATGTTTGAAAGGTTTGTTTTTTTACCTTTTTAATTGTATATTTTATTTATTTACATTTCAATTGTTATCCCCTTTTCCTAGTTGCCCCTCCAGAAACTTTCAACCCATCCCAGTCCACCCTCCCCCACACTCACTCCTGCCTATGTAAATAGATGCTCCTAAATCTCTAACCTGATGATTCTTATCACTCTCATCATGAGAAAAGCCAGACTATAAATGTCCATGAATGCCTTTTCCTATGTGCTGTGGACAAAGACTGATGAAGGGTGATCTTGAAAACTAGCTAGAGTTGAGCTGGAAACTTCACCCTTACAGGCTAACATTTACAGTTCTGAAAGGCACTACGCGCATGATGCTGGAACTGAAAAGTAATCATCTGATTTGCTCAGCCAGGAACACTTCAAGCTAAAATAATGACCTGCCTAGAAAGATATGCTCATGGGTACAGCTGTGACACATGACAGTGACCAAAAACATTTTATTGGATTTAAGATCAAGTCCAACGGATGGAAGCCAAGTGTAACACTCTGAGGAAACAAATCTGAGACTAGATAGGAGATAGGTTCCAGGGAATAATCTGCTTACCTCATTCTGTAAAATAAACAAAGCAATGGATGAACACCTAATGATATACTGCTATAGCCATAGATTGCTTGCATCACACAATACTCACTTAAGGAGCTTTTTGCTTTGTTTTGTTTTTTCGAGACATGGTTTCGCATCTTTTTTGTTTGTTTGTTTGTTTGTGTGTTTTGTTTTTTGTTTGTTTTTGTTTTTGTTTTTTGAGACAGGGTTTCTCTGTATAGCCCTGGCTGTCCTGAAACTCACTCTGTAGACCAGGCTGGCTTCGAACTCAGAAATCAGCCTGCCTCTGCCTCCCGAGTGCTGGGATTAAAGGCAGGCACCACCACGCCTGGAGGTTTCTCTTTTATTAATAGATGATAATTAACAGAGAACTGATAACTGGTCAACATGTAGTAATAAATATATCCACAATTCAGGAGCCTTGAGTGTGTGTATATATATATATATATATATATATATATATATATATATATATATATATCACAGTTTTTAAGAGCTCTATGCAGAAGAGGTGGTGGAAAGATTCTAAGAAGCAGCTGTAGTTGATAAATTCAAGAAAACCTTGTTTTCAAGACTCAATAGGCCAGATGCACATATAAAACCACAAAGTCTGACATCATGCAAAATAACTGCACAGATCAGACAAAATTCTGCATGAAGAGGAGAAATGGACATGAATGTCCTAGCCCTACCCAAGGAGCTTCTGATAATTAATGCTACTGGGAGAAGAAAACTAACTTTTCTTTACTATAGTATCACTGTGAATAGCAACTATATTCTAGAGCAGGTCTCATACTCAAGAGTAGTCTGCCAGCACAAAATAAACTCTATGTGTTATTGTAACTTTTCTTAAGACTGAGCAAGAAAGTGAATGGCAAGGAATGTGGAGGAAAATTTGGGAAAATTTGTGGGGGAGAATCAATGTTATCGAGGTATATCAGATTTTCAAAGAATAAATACAAATCTGATTTAGCAACAAAATAAAATGATTGGCCAACTTTAATAAATAAGATTCAATCCTGAGTCCCTTGGTTTGATGACTCTCTGACCATAAAAACATACTTTTTGAAATTTTAATTTCTTGAACTTTATTAGGCATATGTAATATCATGTCCAACAACTATAAAAACTGAATAAACTATTGTATTTAACATAAGGACAACTCATAATTAAATATGCCTAAATCCTATAAGAATATGAACCTGTTGATTTATGTCTATAGAATATATAGCTAAATAGATATGAAGATAAATAGCTATGTTTTGTGTGACTGATAATTTATGCTCTCTTCCATTCTAAAAATAGTGAATCTATAAGCATAAGATAACAAGAGAAAACATTCTCTTTATAGCTTTCTTATTAATTTTTATACCTGGGACTTCAAAGGAAAACCTTCTAAGATCACCATGCAAGAGGTGTTGGGAAATTTTGAGTAATTCTTTTTTAGACATTATTCTAAAGTAGTTTCTCTTTATTAAACTGAAAATGCCTACATGTATAATGAGTTAGATCTCAAAACAGAAGCAAAATTTACCCTCAGCATTTTTTCCCCTGTAATTTAGATTAACAGTTGTTCTCATTTTATTTTTTCCTCAGGTGAAGAATAAAGAGCCAATAGGAGTTGAAGAAATGAACTCTGTTCTGGGAATCAGCACAATAGTGACAGAACAAACAGATGCATCGTATATTTACATTTATCTTTCTGTGTACCTATTGACAAGGAGATTAGTATCCACTTGTATGAAATGAGTTTTCTGACAAACTAATTTAAAAGGCTTATAAGAAGGTGATGTCCCTGAAGAATACAGGAACGGGAAGTTTAAAAGTCTCAGAGTTTGAAAACAGCTAATGTTTAAGTCACTAGCAACCCTAGATGATGAAACAAATTCTATTCCATGTCTAAGCCACCACATAGAAGAGCAGACGCTATTATATGAAACATGATAGATCCCTGCATCAATTTATTTACTGCTTGATTCTCTTAGGATGCTTTTAGCGGCTAGTGATTCACAACCTGAGTGATAATTGATTAAACCATAAGGATGTTTATGACCACCAGCATTAGGAAAATACATTGTCCAAATGTGCTTTCAGTGCTTCGGAAATGACAGAAAGGAGTCCTGGCTTTGAATCATTCTGAACAAGTACATTCAGCTTAGTGAGACTGTCTCTCCGCACATCCATCCTGGTTCTTCTGAGCACTGTGTCAATAGAAGTAAGCATGTGTTTAGAAGTTGCTAGTTAGCATTTTCTCTTCCAACTCCAGTAGGATTATCTTTGTAGATCATAAAAACAACAAGAGCAGAGAGTTTACCGTAGCTCACAAACAGACTGGCAAATAGAACTAGCAATTGTAACCCTTTAAGTGGGAGGTAAACTATATATTGTTTGGGCTTGTTAATCCAAGTGAATTTGGAAATTGCTCTTTCTAACCCTATGAAGAATTCAGGTGGAATTTTGATGGGGATTGCATTGANTCTGTAGATTGCTTTCAACAGGATAGCCATTTTTCCTATATTAATCCTGCCAATGCGTGAACATGGGGGATCTTTCCATCTTCTGAGACCTTCAGTTTTTTCTACAGAGACGTGAATTTCTTGTAATACAGATCTTTCACTTGCTTGGTTAGAGTTCTACCAAGGTATCTTATATTATTTGTAAGTACCGTGAAGGAGCCATTTCCCTAATTTATTTCTCAGTCTGTTTATCCTTTGAGTAGAGATAGGCTACTTATTTGTTTGAGTTAATTTTATATCCAGCCAGTTTGCTGAAGTTGTTTACCATGTTTTGGAGTTCTCTGGTAGAATTTTGGAGGCCACTTAAGTATACTATCATATCAATAGTGTCAATGCAAATAGTGATATTTTGACATATTTCTTTCCAATTTGTATCCTTGTGACCTCCTTTTGTTGTCTAATTGCTCTGCTAGGAGTCTGAGTACTATATTGAATAGGTAGGGAGAGAGTGGGCAGCCTTTTCTAGTCCCTAATTTTAGTGGGATTACTTTAAATTTCTCTAAATTTAGTTTGATATTGGCAACTGGTTTTCTGTGTATTGCTTCTACTATGTTTAAAATGGGCCTTTACTGATCTTTCCAAGACTTTTACCATGAAGGGATGTTGAATTTTGTCAAGTGCTTTCTCAGAATCTAATGAGATGATAATTTGGGTATTTTTTGAGCTTATTTATAGTGGATTATATTGATGGATTTCTGAATATTTAACTATCCCTGCATCCCTGAGATAAAGATTACTTGATCATGATGGATGATCATTTAAGTGTGCTCTTGGATTTGTTTTGTGATAAGGCAAAGCACACTATCAATAGGACAAAATGGCAATCAATAGATTGTGAAAAGATCTTTACCAATATTATAACTATTAGAGAGCTAATATCCAATATATAGAAAGAACTTAAGAAGTTAGAATATAGAGAACCAGATAAACCCATTAAAAATGAGGTAAAGAGATACAAAGAATTCTCAAAGGAGGAATATTAAATAAATGAGAAGCATCTAAAGAGATGTTCAATATCCTTAGTTATCAGTCCAGTGCAAATCAAAACGACCCTGAGATTATACCTCATACCAGTCAGAATGGCTAAGGTCAACTCAGGTGGCAGCAGATGCTGGCAAAGATGTGGAGAAAGAGGAACACTCCTCCATTGTTGGTGGGATTGCAAGATTGTACAATCATTCTAGAAATCATTTTGTGGGTTCCTCAGAAAATTGGATATAATATGACCAGATATACAACTCTTTGGCATATATCCAGAAGATGCTCAAACATGTAATAAGGACACATGCTCCACTATATGCATAGCCAGAATCTGGAAAAAATCCAGTGTCCTTCAACAGAAGAATGGATACAGAAAATGTGGTACATTTACACAATGAAGCACAATTTACACTACTCAGCTATTAAAATCAGTGTCTTCATGAAATTAGCAGGCAAATGGATGTATCTAGAAAATATCTTCCTGAATGAGGTAACCCAGTCACAAATGACAACATGCTATGCACTCACTGATAAATGGTTAGTTGCCCAAAATCTTAGAATACCTATAATACAATTCACAGACCACATGAAGCTCAAGAAGAAGGAAGACCAAAGTGAGGATGATTTGGTCCTTCTTTGAAGGAGGAATGAAATACTCACTGGAGGAAATAAGGAGACAAAGTGTGGAGCAGAGACTGAAGGAAAGGCCATCCATTCCCATATACAGTTAGCAAACCAAGCCATTATTGTGGATTCTAAGAAGTGCTTGCTGACAGTAGCCTGATATAGCTGTCTTCTGAGAGGCTCTGCCAGAGCCTGACAAAGAGGCAGATACTCTCAGCCAACCACTGGAGAGAGAGCACAGGGTCCCCAATGGAGAAGTTAGAGAAAGAACTGAAGGAGCTGAAGGGTTTGGCAACCCCATAGGAAGAACAATAATAGCCATCCAGACTCCACATAGCTCCCAGGGACTAAACCACCAATCAGAGCGTACAGATGGAGGCACCCATGCTCCAGCCACATATGTACCAGAGGATGGCCTTGTAGGACATCAGTGGGAGGAGAGGCCTTTGGGTCTGTAGGGGAAAGCCAGGAAAGGAAGATGGGAGTGGGTGGGTGAGTGGAGGAGCACCCTCATAGAGGCCGGATTAGGGAGGATGGGATTGCGGATCCTGAATAGGACACCTTGAAAGGGGAAAACATTTGAAATATAAAGAAAATATTCAATTAAAATGTTTTTAAAATATAAAAAGTGAAGATAAACATTTACACATGAACATATGAGCATATATATTTAAATAGATAGCTAATAGATCACATATGTCTAGAAGAATACACATATATATGAACATATACACATAAATAAATGATAAATATATAGGTACATACATAGAAACATAGATATAGATGTACTACAATATGTACATATATATAGCTAAATATATCCTGGAGTACAATTAAAATGTGCTATTATTTAAATGACACAAGAGTTCCAGATTTGAGATAAATTTAAATTGATTAAATCATGTTACAAAATGATGAAAATAATATTAACTCAACATCTCAGAGATGAGAGATCTATATCTCTATATATGAATGAGAAAACATTTCTATAGAAAATTAAGAGCAATGAGAAGACTCATACTCCTGCTTCCTATGCACATGCCCAATATTCTTGAAAGGTAGCAATGCTGACTCATATTGAAAGATTCTTTTGTGCTCTATTATGCTGGGCTCCAAAATATTTCTACTAGGAAAAAAGCAATCCATAATTGAAATTTCTGTTATTCATTTCCTAGTCTCCTTTTTCTTACTTTTTCCAGTTTTCTCATAAATCATAGACTCATATGAGAGAAACAACTTATCAAGTTCAAAGTACTACTGCAATTATATTTTGAGAGAAATTGTTCTTTTATTTTTAGAAACCATATATCTTTAAAATTAATGAAGAAGTCCTTTTAGTTTTGGCTAATTTTGCATTTTATGATTCGAAAGCACAGTAATATGGTATGAGAAATTTTCAATTACACCATTAGAAATACATATAGCTATTTTAAACTACCCATTTTTTACTTTTTCATATGTAATTCTTAATAGAAATCCAAGGATCCAAAGGATGTACCTGAGATAAGATACACTTGATATGGTGATTCTTGTAGACATTTTTTTTCTGATTCTTTTTCCCTTTTAACACTGTTGGGCATCACTAGTCTAATGAAGTGTATCTTTGCATTTGACTTTCTTTCTGAATTATGTGAAATATGTTGTGCTCTCAATCATGTGTTGAATTCTTTCCTGAGACGACATTTGATATGAGCCAAGCAATATTACTAATTTCATTCTTACAGTAAATAGTTGATAGAAATAAAAATTGCTATATTTTGTTTTGACACATTGGACAAGTCCATCATTTATTTTCTTCTCTTAAAAGATTTATTGATCTCTGATTGTAGAAATGAAAATGGCAAATACAAGCAGTTATCATGAAGATTTGTAGTAACAGATGTCTTCACATGTTATCCCTAAGCAGGACATCAAATGCTTTCTGCCTCTTATGTTCAAGTTTCAGGTACATACTGAGGTTTGCAGCAATGGTGCCTTGACAGGTGCCAAATAAAACATCTTCAGTGTACATTATCCTCAATATTTGACCATTAATCTTAATTTCAAAAACATTGAATAAAACCAGAGAGTAGTGCACATCCCAGCATTCTGGAAACAAGGGCAGTCCAAGCTTTGTTAAGTTGAAGCACGCCTTACCTGCATAGTGATAGCCTCTTTGAAAACAAACACAAACACTTACTAGGTTCTGACATGTGGCATAATTTTTAAAAACTCAAAATTAGAAAATGAGGATCAAGAGAGTCATAGAGGATCCACTTGACTCTAATTTTTCAACTATCACACAAGAAGCCAATTCTACTTGGGTCATGTTCCAGACTACAAACAAAACCAAAGATTTGGGAATACATTTGTCACAATAAACAATCGATGTTGTTCATTCCCTTTAGTGTAGGTACTATTGCCAGTGTATATTTTCAACAATGTAGATACACTATTAGTAGTAGGCTCAAAAACATTGAGGCATGCTTGAGCAAAAACTCATTTCTATCTATTGTATATTCAATATCTGTGACTATAGAAAATTTATTATAAAATTTGCTTCATATATTTGTCCATATACTTTTAGAGATATCTAAAAAAGAATATGATCCATATTAACTAATCTTAATAATTTATAAACAATGTTTCTTTTCTGTTTTTTGACTTGATGATTGATAATAACATCTATTAATAACTCAAAACAGAACCATAGATTACTCATCTTTTAATTCAATCACTAACTAATGCCTGTTTTTTAAAAAAAAAATTTAAATTAGCATATCTATTTTATGTGTATGAGTATTTTCTCTGTGCCTTTGTATGTATGCCATGTGTATATGGTACCTGCAGGAGCCAGAAAAACATGTCAGATTCATTAGATCTGGAGTTACAGATGGTTATTAGCCACCATGTGAGTACTGCAACTTAAATTGGTCCTATGAAAAAGCAACAAATATTTTTAACTACTAAATCAATTCCCCAGTCTGAACTTACATTTCTTGATTCTTGCCTTGCAACATATTTTGGCATTGCATATACATTTTCTGTATATTATGTAGTCCTTATCTTGTTGCAGTACAGAAACATAAAACATATAACTTGTACAACTGAAAGGTATCTTAAAGTGTGTCTTCTGCCCAGATCCCAAGTTCTCTGTTACTTTTTCTGCAATATCCTAAAAGAACAAACTTGTCTTGATTACTTTATCAGATAAGCACATACACTAAAGTAGCATGATGTAAAATTAACACAAAAATATCAGTAGCCATCCTATATACAAATAAACATATTTAGAAAGAAATCTAGAAATAATTCTACTTACAATAGGCTCAAAATATCTTAGAATAAGTCAAAATGAAGAAGTTAAAGATTTGTACAATGAAAATTTTAAGACACATATAACAGATATTGAAAGGATACAAGAAGATGAAAACCCCCTTCTCATGCTTATAGATGTGAAGATTTAATATACTATGAGAATTGATATCCATTTATAGCCATATAAGAAACACTCTACGAATTCAAAGCAATCTCTATCAAAAATTCAATATAATTCTACATATTTTATATGCAGTTACAAAAGACACAGGATAGTCAAACCAATACTGTACAAGGAAAAAAATCTGTTACTGTTATGAATAATTGTCTCAGAATTAAAGTTATGTGATAGTGCTATAGTAATAAAAACAGCATGGGGTTGGACATTTTTTATTCATAAATAAAATAGATTGAAGACCCATTATATTGATATTTTAAGGCAGATTATATAGAATGGAGAAAAGACATTTTGACGAACTAGTCCTGGGCAAAATGGATCATTTTATGCAGAATGCAACTATATTAGTATTTCTCACTTGGCATCAAACTCAACTCATAATGAATCAAACACATCAGTACGAGAACTGGTCTTAGAATCTGAGAGATCAGTAGTTGAGAAATACCCTTGTACTTACTGGAACAGAAAATAATATTCTGAAGTGGTTCTCTATAGAGCAGGTCTAAAGACTCTCAATAACTATGACATCATGAAAGTAAGAAACAACAAATGACACAAAAAAATAGCCTATAGAATAGACTAATATATTTACATGGTATATATCTGACATCCCCTAAGACAGCAAAACCCAAACCAAGAGGAAACAATTAAAATATAGGCCAAGGAGTTAAAGAGAGAATTCTTTAAAGATGAAATAAAAATGGCTGAGAAACATTAAAAATGTTCAAAATCCTTACATATCAGGGAACTGCTAATTTAAACTAATTTGATATTTCAGCTGACATTAATCAGAATGGCCAAGTTGAGAATACTAATAAAGACAGATTCTGGTGTAGATAAAAGAAAATATTCTTTTTGCTGAAGAGAGTGAAAACCAGGGCAATAACTGTGAAAGCAGAGCAGAGGGTTCTCAGAAACCTAGAAATGTATGTGTGTGTGTGTGTGTGTGTGTGTGTGTGTGTGTGTGTGTTTCATTTATAATACCCATAGAAGGCACGGGTTTACTGATGATAGGGTGTACATTTTAAAGGAAGGGAAATAACACACTGTTATAAAAAGCATTAAATGTGAATAATAGAAGATGAGTTAAATGGAAAGGTGTAATGAGTAGTAGGGTAGACAGGTAATATAGGAAGGGATAACTAACACAGCAGACATTGCAAAACTCTATATGTAAAACTAATACTAGATGTCCCGCGCCAACCGTCTCGCCAGCAAGAACGACGCGGCACACAAACAGGATCCTTCTGTAGCAAAGCTTTTATACTCTTGAGAGGGAGAGCACAAGCTTCCAAAA
>NC_034611.1:43749912-43781092 GCF_900095145.1 Mus pahari
GCATGCGCAACATAGTATCACTCCCAGCAACGGCTGTAACGGCTATGTGAGGCCGGCTATGTGAGGCGGCGCTCCACAACTAGAGTCTTTCTAAAATATCTAAATACATGGTTATAAAATAAAGTTGAAATTGAGCTATCATATCACAATATATCAGTGCCTAGTAGACAGCACAGACTAACAAAAGTACCAGTACCAGGAATGGGTTATCATTATAATATTCTTAGAGTTCTTGGCAAGTAAGTTTCCATGTAGCTCAAAACATTATTGGTTATTGCCAATATTCCTATTTGTTTTCTAGAATTTGACAACTACTTACTTGAGCTACAGAAGGTGAAAAATTATGCTGATATTCACTTGGAAGCCTCATTCCATACTGGTTAGCTTTCATATGGCTGAAAGGTGCTAAACTTAAAACTGTAGAGGAGGAAAGCGATCATGAATATTACCTAAGAGTAAACCCGGAAAATTAGCAAACAGCAGAACCTAGGACAAATCTACTGGTGCAATAGTAGCACTAGGGTTATTAGTCTAACTAACCATTTATTGATTGGATTTCAGGTCTGCACCACAAGTTACATTTAATATTTGACACATTCATGTTGGAATCAAGAATCTATATCTAGACAGGCTATGGGAACAGCATGAGAATATAGTGCTATTTGTGTATAGTAAGAATTTAACTTTTAAAGGGTTATCCTTATTCCAAATGATTAGTGGATATGCCAACTCTCATCAGAGAAATTTGATTTGCAGTAGATCATGATTGACATGGAGACCTATAACTGGTAACATTTCAAGAATGAGAATGCTGAATGCTGAGTTCTTTAAAAAAAGGGGGGGGTTGTTTGTTTGTTTGTTTGTTTTTTATCACAACCATCTAATCAAGGCTCAGGGATCATAGTTGAAGAGAATGAAGAAAGATAGTAAAAGCTAGAAATGGTGGATGACTCAAAGAAACACTGATTTCCAGAAATAGTAGGTCAATTGCATTTATCATTTGACAACAATTGAGAAAATATACACAGGAATTTTGCAATCTCAAGCCAGATACATTTCTATTTTAAGGAATGGAGGAAGACATGACAACACATCAGTATATACCGAGCTGTAGGAAGTTGGGAAGTATTTGTAGAAGCGTCAGCTTTCTTTCAAATTGTAGACCGTGGTACATTGAACAAGCATCAGTGAAAGCTATATATTAAGCATTATAAAAGTAGTATTAGCTGCATTTCATTGGTTTAATAAAACACAAAATTTTAAAGAAGAAATTATCTTGGACAGGAACAAAATCACCAATGGATTGGGGAAAAGTTAGAGAAGGTGGAGAATATGATCAAAACACGTTGTACTTAACTTTCAAAGAACGAATGGAAAATTTAAAAAATCGATAAAACATCACGGAAAAAACACCAAGCAAATCCCTTCACTTACTTTCATTTAAATAATAAAACTTGACATCTATACCAATGATTTTTGTGTAATTTTTAAGATTGGGGAGATATGCCTACTATTCAGGATTTTATGTTTTAACTGGTTAGTTCTCAATGACTCATTTCTTCTGGCTTCTCTATCACAAGCAGATATGGGATTTGTCTCTGTTGCAAATGTTCCACTGCATAAGACCCAGTTGATATATGACTAATGAACATATGCAAATCTCAGGGTTGATTTAACAGGAGCCTACTTGTAAGGTTTTTCTTTTTTTTAAAGCAGTAGCCTACCACCTTAAAACTTAGTTTTATTTTATTCATGATATGTTTCCAAAAATCTATATTTCATATGTCACTGAGAATTATCACTTCATATATTGGTGACTGGGGACTGTAAATATTATTTAAAATTTTAAATTATAAGACTTTTCAAAATCTATGGAGAGAAAAAAAGGAAAGATCTATTAATTTAAGTGCCTTGTTCCACCAATTATCTGAGTGAACACTTCTGATCCTTCAGTCTTCACCGTCAGTGGTGATGTACTTATTTCAGTACTTATGAACTTCCGTTTCCAGGACACAATGTAATTTCTTCAGTAATTTACTGATAGTTACTACAGTTTGATTTATTATATTAATATAGTATGTGATTCCCTCATCAGTCTTCTACTTTCTCTAAACTTCCAGCCTACCCTTTGTTTCACTCCCATATGTTAAATCCAGGACTGAGTTTCAACAACTTCATTGAGACAAGAAGCAATGAAAATGTATCACCCAAGCCAGATATATTCTACCGTATGGTAAAATTGCTATTTGCCCCTTTGGTTATCCATATTTCAATACTGAATCATTTTAATTTCCTCTGAAGGAATTTTCTGACATTTGCTTCTATATCCTACATGTTATACTGCCCTCTGTACACATTTTTTAAAATTTTTGAACTTATTTTTTATATCCACAGTCCAGTGTCCCCTCATTCCTTTCCTCTCTGTCTCTTCCCCACCCCCACCTCCCCTCGTTTCCTGCATCTTCTGATTCTCCTCAGAAAAGGGCATGACATCCATGGACATAAACCAGCTATGGCATATCAAGTTCCAGTAAGAGTACACACCTCCTCTCCTATTAAGGCTGGATGAGGCAACTGAGTAGGAGAAAAAGGTCCCAAAAGCAGACCACAGGGTCAAAGATAGCTCATCCTCCCATTCTGGAGATTCCTAAGAAAGGACAAACATAATGTATATGCAGAGGACCTAGGCGAGTCCCAAGTAGACTCACTGGTTGTCAGTTCAGTCTGTTTGATTGCCTATGAACCCAGCTTACTTGATACTGTGGGTTTTTCTGGTGGTATCCTCCACAAGATTCCCCAAACCCCACTTGATATTTGGGTATGGGTCACAATAGAAACATATTCTTTAAAAAGTAAAATTATAGGGTTTTTGTTGGAGAATTATGTGTTTTTTTTAAAAAGTCATCTAAATGTTTGAATGGTGTTTATATATCACATGGCGTATAATGGACTTAAAGACATTTTAAAGTGGAAAGAAAGATGAGAAGAGAGGACTAAGAAGATGACATATAAATTGGATATTAGAACTGTTAAGATTATTAAGACGGAATACAGTTATATATTATATTTGTTTGAAACTGAGATTATTTTATGTGTATAGGATATACAGTTCATTCTTTTTTTAGCGGGGGGGGGCAGTTTTCAAGATAGGGTTTCTCTGTGTAGCCCTGACTGTCCTGGAACTCACTCTGTAGACCAGGCTGGCCTTGATCTCAGAAATCCTCCTGCCTCTACCTCCCAAGTGCTGGGATTAAAGGTATGTGCCATCACTGCCTGGCCCAATCCATTCTTTTAAAATCTAAATATTGGGTATGTGAGGCCCATTTACACGTGTGATCATGCTACAACATGTGAACCTACCTACCAATCTAATAGACAACCAGATCTCAAATTTAATATAGCTCTGATCATTTCATTAGTTTGTTGGACAAAAGAATCAATGGATATTACCAGATCTCAAATTTAATATAGCTCTGATCATTTCATTAGTGTGTTGGATAAAAGAATTAATGGATATTACTTTATCATAAATTCTTGATTTTGTCACTAAGTAATTAATACCTTGCCCAGTTAAGCTGAACATTTTTGAGGATCAACAAAGTCTGTAAATTAGACTCCTAGTTGGTCTGCACCCTTGAAGACACCATATCTGAATCCATCTTAGAAGACCCACTGCACTCAGAAAAGTTGATGGCTAGAGTTGGTCTGCTCTGGTGAAGACTCCATACCAGATCCATCCCAGAGGAATCACTGCACTCAGAGAAGTTGGTAAGAATCCCCTAACCTCGCTCCCAAGTCTCAGAGCTGCTGCTGGAAACCTGGTAAATTTGGGACCAATCACCCACCAAAATCCTCACCCTCCTGAATACCACTCCCCTTCTATCCCTTCCACATCTTCTGCCTGTCTTTGTTTCTGGGGCAGACTCCTAGTTGGTCTGCTCCCTTAAAAACACCATAGTCCAATCCATCCCATAGGAACCACTGCACTCAGAACACTTGAGGATAAGCTGCACTCAGGGCAGTTGAACAACAGCTTGACTGCTCCACTCAAATTCCAAAGGTCTAAAGGTCTCCCAGGAGATCTACTGCAGCCAGAGAAGCAGATCAGCAGCTTCTCTGCCCCTGTGAAGAGCACCCAGTTGGAAGGCCCCACAGGTAGTCTGATACAGATAGGGCCTCAGGCCTACCAGGAGACCTAAAACAACTGAGAGACAAAAGAGGCAGACTTCAGACAATCAGACACACCAACAAACACCAGGGATATCCAGATGGCAAAAGGCAAGCACAACTCCATAAGCAACAGAAGCCAGTATACATGGACATGAACAGAACCCAATTCTCCCGCCGCAGCAAGGCCTGAATACAACAACACACCTGAAAATCAGGAAGGTGACTTAAAATAATATCTCATGAAGACAATAGAGCCCTTTAAGGAGGATATCAATAACTCACTGAAAGAAATAGAGGGAACCACAGATAATCAGGTGAAGGAATTGAATAAAACAATCCAAGACCTAAAAATGGAAGTAGAAACAATAAAGAAAACACAAATGGAGGCAAACCTGGAAATGGAATACCTAGGAAAGAAGTCAGGGGTTACAGATGTAAGTATCACCAACAGAATACAAGAGTAGAAGAGAGAATCTCAGGTGTAGAAGATATGAGATTGACACAACAGGCAAAGAAAATTCAAAACATTAAAAAAAAAAACTCCTAACCCAAAGCATTCAAGGAATCCAGGACAACATGAAAAGACAAAAATGAAAGAATAATCAAAAGAGAGGAGAATGACAATTCCTAGCTCAAAGGACTGGAAATGTCTTAAAAAGAAAAAAAGGAAAGAAAGAAAGAAAAAGAAAAGAAAAGAAAAGAAAACAAAAGAAAACAAAAGAAAAGAAAAGAAAAACATACAAGAAAACTTCCCCAACATAAAGAAAGAGATGGCTATACAGGTACATGAAGACTATAGAACACCAAATAAATGGGATCAGAAAAGACAATACTCTCATCACATAATAATCAAAACACTAAATTCACAGAACAAAGAAAGAATATTAAAAGCTGTATTAAAAGCTGAAAGAGAAAACAGCCAAGTAACATAAAAATATAGATGTATCAGAATTACACCAAACTTCTCAACAGAGACTATGAAAGCCAGAAGATCCTGGTCAGAGGACATGCAGACTCTAAGAGAAAACAAATGCCAGCCCAGGCTACTATATTCAGCAAAACTCTCAATCAACATAGATGGAGAAACCAAAATATTCTGGGAAAAAAAACATATTCAAACAGTATCTATCTGTCAAACCAGCCCTTCAGAGGATCCTGGAAGGAAAACTCTAACACAATAAAGGCACCTGCACCTATGAAAGGACAAAATATTAAGCATTTCACAACAAAGCAAAAAGCAGAGAGCCATAAGCACATAAAGCCACCTACAAAAACAAACATATCGGGAACCAACAGTACATCTCTCTTTGATATTTCTCAATATTAATGGACTCATCTCACCTATAAAAATACATAAGCTATCAGAGTGGATACACAAACAATATCCAGCATTTTGCTGCATGAAAGAAATGCACCTCAATAACAAAGACAGGCACTATCTCAGAGTAAAAGGATGGAAAAAGGTTTTCCACACTAATATCACAGGAAAAAAGAAGGAGTTGCCGTGCTAATATCCAAATTTATATACTTTCAGCCAAAAGATATCAAGAAGGACACTTCATATTCAGCAAGAAGAAAATACACCAAGAGAAAGTCTCAATTCTGAATATCTATGCCCCAAATGCAAGAGAACCCAAATTTGTAATATTAATTTTACTAAAACTAAAAACACATTGAATCCCACACAATAATACTGGGAAATTTCAATACCCTACTCTCACCAATAGACAGGTCATTGAAACAGAAACAAAACAGAGATACAGTGAAACTAAGAGGGGTTATGAACTAAATGGATTTAACAGATATGTACAGAACATTTCACTGTAAAAGAAAAGAATACACCTTCTTCCCAGCACCTCTTGGTACCTTCTTGAAAATCAACCATATAATTGGTCACAAAACCACTGTCAAGTGATACAAGAAGATTGAAATAATACCATGCATCTTATCAGATCACCATGGCCTAAGAATGGTCTTCAATAAGAGCAAAAACTACAGAAAATTCACATAAAGATAGAAACTTAACAAGTATTTACTCAATGAAAACATGCTTAGGAAAGAAAGAAAGGAAGAAATTAAAGACTTCCTGGAATTTAGTGAAAATGTTGACACACACCATACCCAAACTTATGGGGCACAATGAAAGCAGTGCTAAAGGAAAGTTTATAGCACTAAGTGCTCTGGTAAAGAAACTGGAGAGATCTTAAACTAACAACTTAACAGCACACCTGAGAGCTCTAGGACAAAAAGAAGCAAACTCACCCAAGAGGAGTAGAAAGAGGAAATAGTCAAACTCAGGTTGGAAATCAACCAAATAGAAACAAACAAAGAAGAAAAACAATTCAAAGAACCAGCAGAACAAAAGCTGGTCCTTTAAGACAATCAATGGGATAGAGAAACCCCTAGCAAAACTAACTAAAGGGCCTGGGAGGCACTATTCAAATTAACAAAATCAGAAATGAGAAGGGAGACATAACAACAGAAATGGAGGAAATTCAAAATAATCACCAGATCCTACTATAAATGCCTTTACTCAATAAAACTGCAAAATCTTGATGAAAATGGTGGTTTTTTAGACAGATGCCACATACCAAAGTTAAATCAAGAGAAGGTAAACTATCTAAACAGGCCATATTGCACGAGGAAATTGAATAAGTCATTAAAAACCTCCCAACAATAACAACAACAACAAAAGCCCAGGGCCAGATGAATTTAGTGCAGAATTCTACCAGACATTCAAAGACCTGTTACCAGTTTTCCTGAAAATATTCCATAAAATAGAAACAGAAGGAGCACAACCTAACTCATTCTATGATTTACTCTGACACCTAAACCACACAAGGACCCAACCAAAAAAGAGAACTTCAGACCAATCTTCCTTATGAATATGGATGCAAAAATACTCAATAAAATTCTTGCAAACTGAATCCAAGAACACATCAAAACCATTCACCACAAATATGTAGACTTCATCCCAGGGCTGTAAGATTGATTTAATATGTGAAAATCCATTAACATAATCCACTATATAAACAAAGTCAAGGAAAAAAATCACATGATCATATTCTTACATGCAGAAAAAGCATTTGACAGACTACAATATCCCTTCATGTTGAAAGTATTGGAGAGATCTGGAATTCAAGGCCCATACCTAAACATAATAAAAACAATTTACTGCAAACCAACAGTTCATATCAACTTAAATGAAAACATACTTGAAGCAATCCCACTGAAATTGGGGACAAGACAAGGATGATCACTTACCCCTTATCAACTCATTATAGTACACAAAATGCTAGCTAGAGCAATAAGACAACAAGTAGAGATTAAGGGAATAGAGATTGGAAAAGAAGAAACGAAAGGTATCATTATTTACAGATGATATGATAGTATACATAATCACCAAAAAAAAAAAAAAAAAGAAAATAACCCAATCAAAAAAGGGGTGTAGAACTAAACAGAGAATTCATAACTGAGGAATATCGAATGGCTGAGAAATGCCTAAAAAAATGATCAAAGTCCTTAGTGATCAGAGAAATGACCCTGAGATTCCATCTTACACCAATCAGAATGGCTAAGATCAATATCTCAGGTGACAGCACATATAGGAGAGGATGCTGAGAAAGAGGAACAACATAGGATAATGTTGATGGCCATTGCTGATGGCACTGCAAGCTGGTACAAGCACTCTAGAAATTAATCTGGAGGTTCCTTGGAAAATTGAAACTATATCTACCTAAATACCCATCTATACCACTCTTGGGTATATACCCAAAAGATGCCACCATGCCACTGTGTTCATCGTGGCTTTATTTGTGATAGCAAGATGCTGGAAACAACCCAGATGTCCCATGACAGAAGAATGGATACAGAAAATGTGTTTCATTTACACAATTTAATACTACTCAGCTACTAAAAACAAGTACAACATGAGATTTGCAGGCAAATGGATGAAACTAGAAAATATCATCCTGAGTGGGGTATCCCTGACCAAAAAGGACATGCTAGATATGTATTCACTAATAAGTGGATATTAGCAACAACAACAAAAAAAAAGTACAAAATACCCAAGATACATTCCACAGTACTCAAAATGGTCAACAGTCTGAGGTGCCCAAGTGAGGACTCCTCAGTCCCATTTGGGAAAAAGAAGAAAGTTATCACAAGTGGGGAGGGAGGGAGGGAACTGGAAGGGAAAGTGAATGGAGATGAGGAAGAAGTGGAGGGGAAAGAGGAACCTGATCTGGTATTTTTGAGGGAAAGCGACTGAAGTCCTAAGGGTCATCAGAAAGAATGGAAACAGGCAACCTCAGGAGGTAGGAGGTTAGCAAGACCCTCCAAAATGCCCCAGAGACCTGGGAGGTGATAGCATCTCTGGACTCAAAAGGAAGGACCACAGATGAAATGCCCAACAGTAGTGAGAGGGAACTTACAGAGCCTACCTCCTGCAGGAAACAGGACATCACGGAGGGGGTGGGGTTACCAACAAGAGGTCATAACTCTGACCGATAATTGTTCCTGTCTGAAAGAATTACAGAGATGGAAATGGAGAGCAGCCTGAGAAAAAGAAGGTCCAGTGACAGGCCCAAAGTGAGATTTTGCTCAGATGGTCCCAAGGCCTGACACTATTACTGAGGCTATGGAACACTCACAAAAAGGGACCTATTATGATTGTCCTCTGAAAGACCCAACAAGTAGTTGAAAGAATCAGATGTAGGAATTTGCATCCAACAAGTGGTCAGAAATAGGTGACCCTTGTTGTTAAATTAGGGAATGCTGATAGAAGCTGCCGAGAAGGGTGATCCTGTAGGAGGACCTGCAGTTTCAATTATTCTGGACCTCGGAGATCTCTCAAACATTGGAGCACCAAACAAGCAGCATATACCAGCAGATATGAGGCCCCCTAACATAAATACAATAAAGGAATGCTGAGTGTGTTTTCATTCAGAGATGATGCATCTAACCCTTAAAAGACTGGCGGTCCCAGAGAGGTTACAGGTCAGGTGGGATAGGGGGTGGGGACATCCATGTGGACACCCATGGGTAGGGAGGAGGTTTGGTATGTGGAACAGTTGGAGGGTGGGTGGGGTGGGGAATAAAATAAGGAGTGTAAAAAAATTAATTAATAAAAAAAGGAAAAATTAAACAATGGAAAGTCTCTTAAAAATACAAATAATATGTGTAAATTTATTTTCCCAATTATAGAAGCTCTAGGTATTCTTTATTTGAAAATAGCCAGGCACTAGAAATTCCATTCAACTACCATTCTCCAATCTTCCAAGAATATGTCAAATTAAGGACAATTTTCTAATTACATGCTATGATTTAACTTTATTAATTAATATAAAAGATCAGAAAATAAATGACATGATTTATTATGAAATGCTGTTAGGATACTCAAATATTTTCATAACATTTTTTATTTTTTAACACTTTTACTTGTGCTCTTTGAAAGTAAAGACAAAACACTTTAGTATTATTAATGGATTACTGTAATGAATGTGTAACAAACTCCTTTTATTAATGAAACAAAATTTTAAATCATTATCAGTAAATTTTATCAGAGTGGCTTCAAAGTTTTAATACAATTACCATCCAGTAGCTACATTCTCTGTTAATGGAGTTTATCAGCTATAGAAACAATAGGATGAATTCTGAGAAATGGCGAAGATACTGGTTAAAATTCTGTAATGTGTTGATAGGCCTAGTTTATCAAAATCAGCACTGAGAAGAAAAAAAGTACTGAAAATAAATCTAACAGATATATTCAGGATATGTTCAATTATGAGGAAAAACGGGTTTCTCTTGAAATGAGGATTAGTCGGCCATCATTGGGAAGAGATGCCCCTTGCTCTTGCAAACTTTATATGCCCCATACAGGGGAACGCCAGGGGCAAGAAGTAGGAGTGGGTGGGCAGGGGAGCAGGGTGGGGGGAGGGTATATGGGACATTCAGGATAGCATTTGAAATGTTAATGAAGAAAATATCTAATAAAATAAGTTTAAAAAAAATCACATTAACAATCTATGAAAGTGAAGTCACAATTGTCTTCTAAGTCTGATAGTTCACTCGTTCACTCGACTAAACTTCGGAGAACGTATTTTCATTTGTAGAGATTGGTTCTATTGTGTTTGTGTGTATTAAAGGAACACTTGAAAAATCTGTACATGAATTAGCTCTGTATAGCTGAGTACTTCTCAGCACTTTGCAGCAACTTCAGTACAACATTAGGATTTGTTTTTCCTCTAAAGCCCTGGTTTATCTAATCTTATGTTCTTACCTAACTGAACAGTGTCCTGAAGGTTCCATTTCTGGGGGTGCAATTTAGATCCAACCAGACATTTGTTGGTCAGTTCCACAAATGTGTCTCTACTGCACAATTGAATTTTTCATGCAAGTCACCATTAAAGATTGAAGGCCTTGTAATTAAGTTGTTGACAACCCTTTTCCATTGGTAACATGCATAGTACCTCCCAGGATCATGAACACTAGTCAGTAGTGGTGAAGCTCTTGGTAGAATCAGCTAGATGTTTCCATAGTCAGTGAATTTTATAGGTGTTCTCTTCAACAATAGGGCCTTATTTTCATTTTTTGGAGTGCAGTGAGTAGCTTTTACAATAGAATCATTTGTTTGGAGATTTCCATTGAACCACTTTGGTAAAAAACTGGATTAAATGAAACCCATTCTAAGAACAACAGACTTCATTTGCTTACAAAAGGTGCTCAGTTGGGTACGATCTGATCTCCCCAGATATTTTAGCTATACCTTCAATATGTACATTTATACAAATTTTAGGAGCTTCTACTCTATTATGTTTCTGTATTATTTAGTGTTTTGTTGTGGAGAGTCACAGAACATATGGAATGAATCTGTTTCCTGTGTCTGTCTGTCTGTCCGTCTGTCTGTCTGTCTGTCTTTCACTCTTCCTCTACACACACACACACACACACACACACACACACACACACAAAATAAAAAACCACACACACGTACACATATACAAACACATTAATACACACACATATACACACATCTACACACACATACACAAACAGACACACGCAGACATAATACTACTACTTAAATTAATAAAAACATGAGACTAGATAAGGCAGGGACTTAGTGGAAAATCAAATCCTACTGTTCTGTTATAGGTACTTATCAAGATATACATACCTCTACTTCTGCAAATACATATAATATACAATGTATATACACATATATTCTTACACATTTGTATATGATACAATTATATAATATATATTAAACAAAAAATTTAGGGTACATTCAAAAGACCAAGTTTATCAGACACAAAAATAAAATCAGGTAAGCGAGTCACTTGGTCCTGTTGAGGTTGGTGACCCAGGATAGGGGAACACTAGGCCACTGAGGCACGAGTGGGAAGGAGGAAGCAGGAGATAGGGGACTTGTGGAGGGGAAACTCAGAAGGGGAAAAACATTTGGAATGTAAAAAATAAAATAACCAATAAAAAAAGATGGAATTACTGATAATATTTTATATTGTTGTGCCAGTTTGAAGGGGGTTGAGAATTAATTCAAAGAAATATGATTTGCAGCCTTGTATTTACTCTTTTTCTATAACTGTGATTGTTCTCAATTGGATTGAAAATGATATCACTGATATACAGAGTTAAATCTGACATCTCAACATCTTAGCCAGTCAAATGAAAAGTTTTTGAAAATTTCAATATTATTATTTATAGTTTAGAAGTGAAAACATTTTTTCTTATTATTCCTTTGATGCTAATTGAAAATTTCTAAGACAAAGCCTGAGTATTTATTAAAAATTGCATAATAAACAACTAAAATGAAATAAAATTCTTATAAACTTTCATATAAGATTGTTGTCAGTAATATCCCATACCAAGGAAGAATTCAAAATTCAAAGATTTCAAGATTCAAAATTCAAGATTCAGAAATCACAGGAAGAATTCAAAATTTCAAGTAAGCATTCTCTATATTAAAATTTAAATAAAATAATATTAAAAATTATAAGGGAACCTATCAAGTCACATACAGCAGCAGAAACATTCAATAAGCAGGTAGTATAGATTGGAAAAGGGATTTATACTACTTACATGAGGATGTAAGTAATATAAATCTTATATAAACAAAATTCATTAAATTAACCCCAGATATGGACTCAATAACAATAGAAAAATTCCATACACTTTCTCATATTTGGATAAATTATTCCAATGAAAACTAAGCAAACAAGCTTGGAATTAATATTATTTTATTTTAATTTTATTTTTTTTTACACTCCAAATTTGATCCCACTCCCAAACCAGGCTCTGACTATTCCCTATCCCATACCTCCACCAGCTCCTATCTCCATGAGGATGTTCCTCACCCATCCAACTGCCAACCCCACCAGACCTCCCTAGTCCTCTGGGCCTCCAGTCTCTTGAGGGTTAGATGCATCTTCTCTGACTGAAACCAGACCCAGCAGTCCTCTGCTGTATATGGGTTGGGGGCCTCACATAAGTTGGTGTATGCTGCCTGGTTGGTGGTCCAATGTCTGAGAGACCTCAGGTGTCCAGATTGAGAATGCTGGTCCTCCTACAGTGGCTCCCTGCTCCTCAGCTTCTTCCAATTTTTCCCTAACTTAACCAGCTTCTGTTGACAGTTTGGGTGTAAATATCTGCATCTGACTCTTTCAGCTGATTGTGGAGTCTTTCAGAAACAATTCTTAACAATAAAAGGACTCCTAGGGAAATCACCATCCCTGACTGCAAGCTTTACTACAGAGCAATAGTGATAAAAATTGTATGGAATAGAATTGAACAAAGGAATAGAATTGAAGATCCAGACACACACTTACAGACACTTGATCTTTGACAAAGTAGCCAAAATTGTACAGTGGATAAAAGGAAGTGTCTTCAACTATCAGTTTAACTATCAGTAGGTATGTATAAAAATGAAAATAGACGTATACATGTCACCTTGTACAAAGCTCAAGTTCAAGTGGATTAAAGAGCTCAAGATAAGATACACTGAATCTAATAAAAGAGAAAAATGGGAAAGAGCCTTGCACTCATTGGCACAGGGGGAAATTTCCTAAACAAACTCCAAGGTTCATTTACTAAGATCAAGAATTGATAAATGAGACCTCATGAAACTGGAAAATTTTCTAAGACAAAGGACACTGTCAATAGGACAAATCGGCAAAGTAAAAATTGAGAAAAAAAAAAAAAAGAAAAGAAAAGAAAACCTCACTAATCCCCACGTCCAATAGAGGGGTGTACTGGCTAGTTTGTGTCAACTTGACACAGCTGGAGTTATCACAGAGAAAGGAACTTCAGTTGGGGAAATGCCCCCATGAGATCCAGCTGTGGGGCATTTTTTCAATTAGTGATGAAGGGGGAGAGGCCCCTTGTGGGTGGGACCATCTCTGGGCTGGTAGTCTTGGATTCTATAAGAGAGCAGGCTGAGCAAGCCAGGGGAGGCAAGCCAGTAAAGAACATCCCTCCATGGCCTCTGCATCAGCTCCTGCTTCCTGACCTGCTTGAGTTCCACTCCTGACTTCCCTTGGTGATGAACTGCAATGTGGAAGTGTAAGCCGAATAAACCCTTTCCTCCCCAACTTGCTTCTTGGTCATGATGTTTGTGCAGGAATAGAAACCCTGACTAAGACAAGGGGCAATATCCAAAATATATGAAGAACTCAAGAATCTAACTACAAAAAACCAAACAAACAAAAAAACAAACAAACAAAAAAAACCCAAACAACTCAATAAAAAAAGATGGGGTATAGAACTAAACAGAGAATTCACAACAGAGGAATCTCTAATGTCTGAGAAGCACTTAAATGTTCAAAGTCCTTAGTGATCAGAGAAATGCAAATCAAAATAACCCTGAGATTCTAACACCAATCACAATGACTAAGATCAAAACCTAAGGAGAGGATGTGGAGAAAGAGGAACACTCATCCGTTGCTGGTGAGATTGCAAACTGGTAAAAAAACATTCTGGAAATCAATGTGGAGATTCCTCAGAAAATTGGAAATAGATCTACCTAAAGCTCCAGGTCTACCACTTTTGGGCATCCTTCTCAAGGGAAGATCTCAAGACCTGAAACTATGAGAGGCTATGGAATGCTCACAAAAACAGATTATTATGACTGGAAAGATATTATACAGTTGGTAACTAGATATGCCAGTCATCTCTAGAATGTTCTTTCCACATTCTTCTTTCCAATTCATGGAGACTTCTCTAAAGTTCATCATATATTAGGCCATAAATTCAGTCTTCATAAATGACAAAATCTTGCAAAGTTTATATGACCCAGCACAAGGGAAGGCCTGGGCCAAGTAGTGGGAGTGGGTGGGTAGGGGGAGCAGGGGCGGGGGGGGGGATAGGGAACTTTCGGGATAGCATTTGAAATGTAAATAAAGAAAATAAAGAAAATAAAAAAAGAAAAAAAAATGACAAAATATTAAATTATGTCTCTGAATCCTTCCAAACTATACTGAAATAATACTAGAAATCAAAAGCAAGACTTATGCCAGGAACCTGGAAAATACAACAAATACTTGAGACTGAATAATACACAAATGAATCCAAAATGTCTTGGTGAAGAAACTGGGAAAGAATATTAAAAATTGCTGGAATCAAGTGAAAACAATGCTCAGCTCTGTAAACATGAACATAAATATAGCATTATATAGAACAGGTTTCATTTAAATATACATATTTATATATTACATTAAAGTTATATATCTTTACATATATATGATATGTATATATGCATGTAGCAACATTTATTGAAAACACAAAGCAGGCCAAATTTTGAAATACAACAAAAGAGTTTAGAAGCGAGTTCAGAGGTAGGAAAGGAAAATAGAAAATGATATGATTATACTGTAACATCAAAATAAAGAATAAAATGCATAGCTAAGGAAGACTACAAAATATAAGCACAAGTTGCTACAGTCTCTGAGATGTAGTCATGATAATCCTAAGAGTATGTATATACATATATATATATGCTCATCTTTTTAAAAAATGTGAGATAAAATAAATATCCCGATGATGCATCTAAGCTATAAAAGAAGAGGAGTAAATCAAACCCAAGTGGAAGATAAAAAGAGAAAAGTAGTGTGTATAAAGTATACATGTGAGAAACATTTTGGCAACATTATAATAAAAGAGTACAAGAAAAATATATATTATCAATCAGAGTTGCTTTTTTAGAAAAGAGTTGTTCCAAGAATGTCTAAGACAGTGTTTCTAAACTTATGGGTCATCATACCTTTGGGGTCGAATGGCTCTTTCACATTGTTCATCTAAGACCATCAGAAAACACTGATATTTATATTGTAATTTATAATAGTAGCAAAATTGCAGTAATGAAATAGTAACAAAAATTTTTCTATAAGTAATGGTAAAGACAATGTAAAGAACTGTATTAAAGGGTCACAGCACTAAGAATGTTGAGAACTACTGGTCTGATACAACCCAGAAAACATCATGAAATATTTTGGGAAAAACATTCAACCAAAAAAACAAAACAAAACAAAACAAAACAAAAAACAAAAAACAAAAACCAAAAACCAAAACCCAAAACAGGAACAATGCATATTCTAATAAACTGTAAAATAAAAAAAACATTAGATATATAATTAAATATATAAAGGATATAAGATTTTAAGCCAAATTATTTAACAACCTAAATAGGTAGAAAACAAGAAAATTGAAGCACTAACTGAAGGTGTTCTTACAATCAAGGTCTTGGATAGATGTAATATTGAGTTCCACCAAAATTTTGAGGAGGATATAACACTGACACTTCTCAAAAGCTTTTATAGAAAAAGGAGGAGAGGGAAGGAGAGGGATATAATTTTTTTAATTGGTTTGCTTTTCACATTGCTGTGAAAGTCTAGCCTGGGCTTATGACAAGAACCTTGTGCTCTCAATGTTTGGGGTCAGCCTTGGCTTGGCCTCAGAATCTGTTTTTTGGCACAGAGGCAGGTCAGCACTGTTTTTTCAAAGTCCTCTGCTACCTGAGTAGACCTAGTTACAAACGACTACCTTACTAGATCATTTTGGCAATGTAATCCAATCATATATTAGAAAACCATAAGCCTTGGTTGGCTTTTTGTTGCTGTGCATATGACCCAAAAACAACTTGGGGAGGAAAGGATTTCTTTCAGCTTATCCATCTAGATAATGCCCATTGTTAACTGAAGTAGGGGCAGGAACTCAAGGCAGAGCCCATAGAGGAAAGTTGTTTACTGGATGAGCTCTTCCACAGCAATCCTTTTTTTTTTTTTTTTTTTTTTTAAATTAGATATTTTCTTTATTTACATTTAAAATGTTATCCCTTTTCCTGGGTTTCCTCCTGAAAACTCCCTATTCCACCCTCCCTTTCCCTGTTCACCAACCCACCCACTCCTGCTTCCCTGTCCTGCCTGGCATTCCCCTACACTGGAGCATCGAGCCTTCACAGTACCAAGGGAATCTCCTCCTATTGATGACTAACAAGGCCATCCTCAGCTGCATATGCTGCTGGAGTCATGGATCCCTCCATGTGTACTCTTTGCACGCTGGAGCTAAGGATGTTCCAGAGCCCAATGTATACAGGTCTTGCCAGGAGAGAACTGGCCTCCCAGAAATGCTAACACGGGCTTTCAGACCCACAGTAGGGACAAGTTCCAGGACCAACTAGCACCAGAGATAACCAGATGGTGAAAGGCAAGTACAAGATTCTTACCATCGTAAACCAAGGTTACTTGGCATCATCAGAACCCAGTTCTCCCACCACAGCAAGTCCTGGATACCACCAACACACAAGAAAAGCAAGATTTGGATTTAAATATCACCTCTCATGATGCTGATAGAGAACTTTAAGAAGGACACAAATAGCCAGGCAGTGGTGGCACACGCCTTTAATCCGAGAACTTGGGAGGCAGAGGCAGGCAGATTTCTGAGTTTGAGGCCAGCCTAGTCTATAGAGTGAGTTCCAGGATAACCGAGGCCATACAGAGAAACCCTATCTCAAAAAACCAAAAAACCAAAAAAAAAAAAAAAAAAAAAAAAAAAAGACACGAAGTCACAAATAACTTTGTTAAAGAAATACAGGGGAACACAGGAACACAAGTAAACAGGGAACAGCCCTTAAAGAGGAAACGAGAGCTCAATTTCTTTTTTGATCAGAAATACATAAATCTCAATAGAACACTGATAGGTCAAAGAAGTACTAAGACTATGAAGGTCATGTGTGACAACCCACTTAGTTTCCTCTCAAGAGTGCAAGATGACTTCAACATATGCAAATCAATAAATATAATACACAAAATAAATAAAATAAAAGATACAAATAACATAGGTGCCTCAGTAGATTGAAAAAAGACCTTTGTTGGACACATCCTTTTGATAAAAAAAATACTGAGGAATGTTGAAGTAGATGAAGTATATCTCAAAATAAAAAGGCTATTACATATCAAAGTTTTCATACCAGGATAATAAAAAATGAAATCTTCAGACTATTTCCTTATAAATCTGGCACTAGATAAGAGTACACATTCTCTCTATTCACCAAAGACAATGAATGATGTCTTATCTGGAGCAACAAGAGAAAAGATAAAATGACCAAAATTGGAAAGAAAGTGAAAATATCCTGTTGGCTGACAGTCTAGCTCTATCCTTAAATGTCTCCCATGGATTCTGCCAAAAATCTGGATCGGATAAACACCAATATACTAGGAAATAAAATCAGTACAAAATCAATAGCTTTTAAATACAAACACAATTATCTTGCTAAAAAAGAAACAAGAAAAGTATCCCACTTATAAAGGCCTCAGGGGGAAAAAAATAAATCTAGGAATAAATCTAAACAAGGAGGTAAATGACATATATAATGAAATGTGTAAGAACTGAATGTGTAATTGAAGAAATCACTTGAGAATGGGAAAAATTCCAATGGTTTTGACTAGAAGAGTTAATATTATGAAATTAGCAAAACTACATAATCTACATATCCAATACAATTTCCTTCAAAATTCTAGTGACAAAGTTTATAAAACTAGAAAAAACAATACTAAAATTAGTTTGGAAACTCAAATATCTATTGTTTCCTAAGCAACCGTAAGCCGAATAAGACAACTAAAACCAACAAAATATTGACAGCAAACTATTCTATTTAGCCATAATGATAAAGAGGTATGGTTGCCAGTGCAAAAGCTAGCCTATAATGTGAGACACATAATAGAAGATGAGATAATTCCACATATATCTGGATAACTAATGTTTACAAAAGTACAATAAAAAAAGCAATGACAAACAGCATTTTCAAACAGTGGTGCTGATAAAACTATAAATACACCTACAAAAGAATGAAATTAGATGAGTGTCTCTCTTTCTAAACAAAGACAGTTCAAATTGGATCAAATATCATTTAAAATCAGAAATACTACAACTTATAAAGGAAGTCAGAGAAAACAGTTCAGAGCAGAAGTATAATCGGTACATTTCCGAATAGAATTCCAACAACACAGAAAACGGTCTCAATAATTGACAAATAGAGTTACATGGAAATAGTAGTATCATATGACCAGTAAATATCACTTCTGATCAAAAGCTCAAAGTACATTCTGTCCTGCCACACAGTCACTTGAGAATTCATGTTTATCTTGTTCCTTTTGCAATAGCAAGACCATGGGCACATCCGAGAAGATGTGTCCATTTAAGAAATGAAAGAGCCAGGCATGGTGGTGCACACCTTTAATCCCAGCACTCGGGAGAAACCAAAAAAAAAAAAAAAGAAGAAAGAAAGAAAGAAAGAAAGAAAGAAAGAAAGAAAGAAAGAAAGAAAGAAAGAAGAAATGAAAGCCAGTACATTCATACAAAGGATTTTGTTTTGTTTTGTTTTTGAGAGAGGATTTATCTGTATTGTCCTGGCTGTCCTGGAACTCACTCTGTAGACCAGGCTGGCCTCGAACTCAGAAATCCACCTGCCTCTGCCTCCCGAGTGCTGGGTTTAAAGGCATGCGTCACCACGCCCGACTTTATACAAAGGAATATTATTTAGCTATGAAGAGGAGCTTAATTATTAAATGTTCAGGTAGATGGAATTGGCATATAGCCTACAAAAGAAGTTAATCTTGCTTGAAGACAAAGTCTATATACTAGTTCATATGCAGATTCTGCCCTCTATCTGTTACATATTTACATGGGAGTAATTGTGGGTAAAATCCAGGAAAATAAGAAAGGATCAACAGTTGGGTGGAATTAAGAGTGAAGAATATAGGGGACAACAGAATAAAAGGTAACAGGAATATGGGTAAAGTTGAGGGCTTAAAATTTGGGAGAAGAAATAATTAATCCAAATGAAATATATCCGAATGCTTACATAGAAACACCACGTTGCAAGACAACTAAACTAATAAAAGGACAAGCAAGTAACAAGAGAAAACTTCAAAGTATTGCTTAAGTCATCCCAGGAACAGTCATATGGGATGGTTTAGGTAGACATCCTAATGTGACTGTTTCCAATTCTGATGGAAAGTCATGCATATCATTTGATTTGTAAAATGTTATTTCTAAACATCAAGTCATAAAGCACTAACTATTGCCACAATTTTGAGAAGCAGCCCTTCCTGACACATGGAGATCAATTGGGAAACTCTCCTATGGCTTTAAAAATCCTGAGTTAAATGCATATAAAGTCTCTGTACTGGATGTTCAAGGTAACTCTTACATGTAGTGTGGAAGCTGGGCTATTTCCTAGAAATTCACCTGGAGCTGTTGACAGTAGATCAACCCATAAGTCACTCTGCATTCTTGCTTCAGAACTGTTTGCATAGCAGGTGTTGTCCTCATGTTTTATTTATTTGTTTGTCTGTTTTTTGTTTTTTGTTTTTGTTTTCATTTTTATTGGTTACTCTATCTACTTACATTTCAAATGCTATCCCAGTTTCCCCTCCACAAGACTCTATCCCCTCCCCCTTCCTCTATGAGGGTGCTCTCAACCTGCCCACCCACTCCAGCTTCAGCACCCTAGCATTCCTCTACTCTGGGTCGTCAAGCTGTCAAAGGACCAAGAGGCTCCACTCCCAGTGATGACCTATAAGGCCATCCTCTGCTACATATCCATCTGGAGTCATGGGTCGCTCCATGTGGACTCTTTGGTTGGTGGTTTAGTCCCTGCGATCTCTGGGGGTCTAGTTGGTTGATATTGTTGTTTTTCCTATGGGACTGCAAACCCCCCTAGCTCCTACAGTTCTTGCCCTAACTTCTCCATTAGTCAGTCCGATGTTTGGCTGCATACATCCACATCTGTTCTGGCTCTGGTAGGATCTTTCAGGGGACAGCTACACCAGGCTTCTGTCAAAAAGCACTACTTGGCATCAACAATAGTGTCTGGTTTGGTATCTGCAGATGGGATGAATCCCACGGTGGGACAGTCTCTGGACGGCCTTTCTTTCAGTCTTGCTCCACTCTTTGTCTCTGAATTTCCTTTTGACAGGAGGAATTCTGGATTAATATTTTTGAGGTGGGTGAGCGGCCACTGTCTATCCACCGGATATGTCTTTAAAAGTTCTCACTCCCCTCTGTTGGGTATTTCAGCTAGTGCCCTCCCTGTTGAGTCCTGGGAACTTCTTGGGTACCTGGCATTTGGGACTTTCTAATGGCTACCCCCAGTTCCCCATCCCCCACTGCTACTCAACTACTTTCAAATTCTCCCCCATCTCCTCCAATATCTGACCTGTCCCCTTTTCCCTCCCCCTCGGCTCTCCCCACCACCACCACCAGATCCTTCTCTTCCTCTACTTACCGGAGATTATTTTCTTTCCCCTTCTGAGTAGGACTTTAGCATCCCTACTTTGATGAGATTTTCTTTCTTCTTGGGTTTCATATGGTCTGTGAGTGGTACCGTGGGTATTCTGAGCTTCTTTTTTTGGCTAATATCCACTTATCACTGGGTTACTTCAGTCAGCATGATATTTTCAACTTCTGTCCATTTGCCTGAAAATTTCATGAATTCGTTGTTTTTAATAGCTGAGTAGTACTTCATTGTGTAAATGTACCACATTTTCTGTATCCATTCCTCTGTAGAGGAACATTCCAGCTTCTGGCTATTATGAATAAGGCTGCCATGAACATAGTGAAACATGTGCCCCTGCAGCATGGTGGGACATCTTTATAATGATCTTGCCAAGAATATTGGATTTTATAGGATAAAATCTATAGCAAATATTTGGAAAAGTATTAAAAAAATTTGGATTATACAGGCCCAAACCAAACTGTAAAGCTTACTTTCCTTCTAACAGGAAGAAGCTCATGTTATGGTTCACTTGGTCTGGGCCAGGCAGAGTCATTTCCCATTATCAGTGTCCAAGGGCTACAGTTCGTGCCAGATAACTGAGGAACTGCTAAGTCTCATTGGGATTTCATTCTTTCTTTCACCCCCCCCCCCCGAGAGTTCACCTTTATCTTTCTATTACTTCAGTTGCACAAAGCTCTTTAGCTATTCATACTCTAGATAGGTGAGTTTTAATTCCCTGTTGTCTCTGCTGTTAGACTAAACTCAAAGTATTAAATGAGAAACATACTCATTTCCTGTGCCTTCTTTCCTAAAAGTTAACTTCTTCAGGATTCTTTCTTATTTTCCCTCTTTTGCTGTTTCAGGTAAGCCCTCTATCACTATACTAGTAGTTATTCTTCAGGAAGTTTGTTTTGTTAGGAGCTACTGAGTGAAACCAGAAGCAAAGTTATTAGATAATATTTGAAATGCAGATGCAGGTTTATTATCTCCAATTAATATCTATAATTAAATTGAAAGCTTATTTTTAATCATATTGAATATATTTTTCTCATTATTCAATTCTCCCACACACTATTGATGAACTTTAAGAGATTATTTTAACAAATTTTCTTTATAAATAATTTTCAGAACATTAATTAAATGATAATATTTATAATTATATTTTAAATGATTTGTGATCAGTTTCATGTGATCTATTGAAATAGAAAATTAGCATTCTTCTAAATGTTGCTTTAGATTAATGAGTATGGAGTTTAAATACTTGTGTGGTACCTTTGTATACTGCACTTTTTACAGAAAATTACATTTTTAAGATAACTTTTAAAATAACAATGAATAAACCTGAAAATGCTATATAAAAGTAAAGAAAAATAGCATACCCTTTTGAAGCAACTACATATTGATAAGCACAAAAGTGAGTCTACTAACACAAGTCTATTAAAATATTTAACAGGAAATGCATATTAATTTACTTTCTGTGAACATGTTTCTTGGACTTTTAGGTTAAAAAAAATAAAGGTACTTGATATAGAAAGCTTTTTGTTTCTATTCTGTGTACAAATCATAAGAATAGAAGGTTTTAATTCTACCCTTAAATATTGAAGACTGCAGCTATGCTGCTTCTCCTCGAAAATAATGAAGTCTTTGCATAAGCTGAGAATACTCTGGTAAGCCAATGTGACAGATAAATTGAATTCATGCCCAAACTAATAAATTGCTCCCATTACCCGGCATGCATGTACTGTTCCATTTCTCTTGATACATAATCACTATAAATACAGGCTATTTACAATACAAAGCATAAGTTATATAGAAAACCATTAATTATTTATACCAGTATCATTTATATGAAAAAATATTCTGTGCACTTGGAATACACCAATCTATTTTTATATAGAGAAAAGTCAGTCATAAATCCTATTTGTTTTGCTCTTCTTGATGAATCTTATATGCCCTGTACTCCCTAATTTAAATCAAATTCCAGTCTCAAATGTTTTTCTGACATTATTTTACTTACTATTCTGGTGATATAAATTGAAATAATCATTTTCTGTATTGGCAAATATTATATAAAGGAAAGGAAACAGCAATGTACAAGATCACCATCAACAATATTTTTTCTGGTTATTTATTGTTATTTTCCTTGGGAAGTTATATGTAGAACCACATGTTAATTTTATGTAAATTTTTGTAGCACATAGTTAGGTGTATGTAATTTTAATGTACTTGATTTACAGATTGGTTGGAGAAAGTCCTTGTTATTTCAAATTTCCAAGATTATATACTACTAATATATGGTTCTCAATGGTTATATACAGTTTTAACAACACATAATGCTTTCTTAAACATATTGGTAAAGATATATATGATATATATCTTTATATAAAATAGATATATAGGAGAATAAATACAAACCACCAAAGATTTTCTAGCCTATCGAGTAATAGCATAGAAGTAATATAGTGAGTGACTCAGAAGACAAAGAACTTGCCCCTTATCTTCTATTAAGTTTTTGAAGTAGCAAGGTATAATACATTCTGTCTTGTACCCTAAGCTCTCTTTTGTAACTAAAGGATCTGTCTTTATTGTAGTAATCCAAATTCAGGATATGTATGTCATTACCACCCTCAATAAAATCAAAATATAAATTCTTCATCTCTTGCCTGATCTGGCAGCAGAACATGTGACCATAAGCAGGGCAGCTGGCCTATGTAAGTCCTCAAACACTTGCCTGACATTTCACTTCTCAAAAACCCACACGGTTTAATAAGCTTCCACAACAGCACTACCAGCTCTACCCAGGTTTATTCATAAATGAGCCTATGAGAGATATTTTGTATTTGAATTATACTTACATAAATATTGATTAAAGAGTTTCATATTACAATATCAGTGTCAATAGGACTAGAATCTAAATATATGGGAAAATTAGATTTTGAAAAATGAATACTATAAACTTCAGAGCTTATATATTTAAGAAAAGTTTGATACTTGAATAGAAACATAGCTCCAAGATAGGCTGAGAAGCTCACTAAAATAAAGAAAATGAGAATTTGTGAGGCCAGGATGTCAACAATAGAAGGACAGAATACCAAGGAGAGGGAAGAAACTCCATAGATCTCCAAATAGAGATCACGAGTATTTGACAACAAACTGATCAGAAGATAATTTCTGTGACTGTGTGACATTTGAAATTCTGGGAATGTTGCCTTACAGAAGCTTTGCAATTTTAATAAATCCCATTTGTCAATTCTTGATCTTAGAGCATAAGCTATTGGTGATCAGCATAAGCTATTGGTGCTCTGTTCAGGATATTTTCCCCTGAACCCTTGTGCTTGAGGATCTTCCCCACTTTCTTTTCTATTAGTTTCATTGTATCTGGTTTTATGTGGAGGTCCTTGATCCACCTGGACTTGAGTTTTGTACAAGGAGATAAGGAATCGATTTGCATTTTTATATATGCTAACCTCCAGTTGAACCAGCACAATGTGTTGAAAATGCTGTCTTTTTTTTCCAATGGATGGTTTTACCTCCTTTGTCAAAGATCAATAGGACAAGACAGCAACCAACAGACTGGGAAAAGATCTTTCGCAATCCTACATCCAACAGAGTTCTAATATCTAATATATACAAAGAACTCAAGAAGTTAGACTTGAGAGAACCAAATAGCCCTGTTAAACATGGGGTACACAGCTAAACAAAGAATTTTCTTTTTTTTTCTTTATTTACATTTCAAATATTTTCCCCTATCCTAGTTTCCACTCTGAAAACACCCTATCCCCTCTCTATTCCCCTTGCCCAACAACCCACTGAGTGTCTCTTCATGGTCCTGACATTCCCCTACACTAGAGAATCGAGTCTTCACAGTACCACAGGCTTCTTCTCCCATTGATGACCAACAAGGCTATCCTTTGCTACAACTGTGTCTGGAGCCCTGTAACCCTGTTTAAAAATGGGGTACAGAGCTAAACGAAGAATTCTCAATTGAGGAATACTGAATGTCTGAGAAACACCTAAAGAAATGTTCAATATCCTTAGTCATCAGGCAAATGCAAATTAAAACAACCCTGAGTTTCCACCTCACACCAGTCAGAATGGCTAAGATCAAAAATGCAGGTGACAGCAGATGCTGGCAAGGATATGGAGAAAGAGGAACAATCCTCCATTGCTGGTGGGATTTCAATCTAGTACACCGCTCTGGAAATCAGCAGTACCACTCCTGGGCATATACCCAAAAGATGCTCCAAGATATAACAAGGACAAATGCTCCACTATGTTCAAAGCAGCCTTATTTATAATAGCCAGAAGCTGGGAAGAACCCAGATGTCCCTCAACAGAGGAATGAATACAAAATATGTGGTACATTTACACAATGTAGTTCTACTCAGCTATTAAAAACAATGAATTCATGAAATTCTTAGGCAAATGGATGGAACTAGAAAATATCATCCTGAGTGAAGTAACCCAATCACAAAAATACACACATGATATGCACTCAATTATAAGTGGATATTAGCCTAGAAGCTCAGAATATCCAAGATACAACTCACAGACCACATGAAGCTCAAGAAGAAGAAAGACCAAAGTGTGGATACTTCAGACCTTCTTAGACAGGGAAACTAAATACCCATGGGAAGAGATACAGAGACAAAGTATGGAGCAGAGACTGAAGGAAAAGCAATCCAGTGACTGCCCTACCTGGGGATCCATCCCATATACAGTCACAAAACCCAAATACTATTGTGAATACTAACAAGTGCTTGCTGACAAAAGCCTGACAGCTTTCTCCTGAGAGGCTCTGCTAATGAAAAATACAGAGGTGAATGCTCACAGCCAACCATTGGACTGAGCACAGGGTCCCCAATGGAGGAGCTAGTAGAAAGGGCCCAAGGAGCTGAAGGGGTTTGCAGCCCCATAGGAGGCACAACAATAGGAACTAACTAGTACCCCCAGATTTCCAGGGGACTAAGCCACCAACCAAGAGTACACATGGAGCGTGCCCATGGCTACTGAAGTATATAGAGCAGGGGATGACCTTGCCATTCATCAATGGGAGGAGAGGCCCTTGGTCCTGTGAAGGCTCAATGCCTCAGTGTAGAGGGGTGCCAAGGACAGGGAAGCTGGAGTGAGTGGGTTGGTGAGCAGGGGGAGGAGGATGGGGAATGGGATAGGGGGATTTTGGAGGGGAAAGGAGGAAAGGGGATAACATTTGAAAGGTAAATAAAGAAAATATGTAATAAAAATTTTTTTAAAAGGAGGAGTGAAATTCTGAGAACTTTTCAGAGGGTACATAGATGCTAGGGCCTTAAGAGATGGGGTGTGTGGCTGTTGGTAATTTACAGAGGTTTGTTGCAGTTTCTTAGAAGGTATGATTCAAGAAGAAGAAAAAGAAAGAAACTATATTCAAGGATTTTTTTCCTAATTACTCTTTCCCCAATATCGCTGTTTCTTTCCTATAGAGTGTTAGGGAACAATACAGGAGGTAGGGGGGGATAAAGCAAGGGCAAAGGAAAAGGCACAAAGTAGCAAAGACCAGCTACATTGTCCATCAGTTTTGTGAGGCATTATGGAGTATTGCCAGCACATACATAAGGAATAAAATTAAGCAAAGGAAGATACAAGTTTCATTAAATCAAAACCACAAATTAAACAAGTTTGATGTTTTATAAAAACTTTTTTTTCTCAAAAATGTTAGCAGTGCTGTTCTTTATTTGGACAGTAACTTATGTAAATTGAAATTTTATATACATATACATATATGTGTATGTGTGTGTGTATGTATTTCCCTTTCATATACACACATATGCATATGAAAGCTGAAGTAACTAATCTGAAGAACACAATCATCTAAAAAAAATCCCAGCACAATGACCAAGACAAGCAGAAATGACAAGGTAGACAAGAAAAAAATTACAGGAAATCCCACCCCTAGATAAAGAGCTATAAGCAATTAATAGCTGCTAAGTTAAGGATATTTCTCTTTAGGGTTAACCTCTCAAATATGTATTTGAATCCCAAGTGTTCATCCTTAAGCATACACATAATATAATGCTTCTAAAAAACTCTGAGGAATTGACTAAAACCTTCCCATGTTATATATAATACCAGAAAGTATTCAGGTTCCCAGCTATTAAAAAATGGATAAAAAATTAATTGTGACAGATTAAGTTGGCAATTAATATAAGTGAATTTTGAGACTAACCAAAAAAGAACTGTATTATCTAAACCCCTAATTGTAATTTCGATTTTCTCAGATAAAAGAAGGCATGCTTAAACTAACCTTGACAGAAGGTGGGAAACAGTAGACAATAAGCAGAATAGCTTCCAAAAACTAAACAGAACTGAACAGTAAACTGGGAAAGGGCAGGAAAGTGCACAGTGTTTTGGCAGAAAACAAAGAACAATCAGATGTGATTTTATGAAGATGAACACAGAGTATTGATGTTTTCATTTAAATGCCAAACTGAAAACAGTTGAAGCACATCCCTTTTTTTTTTTGTTTTTAAATGGCAAATCTATTGATGATTACTTACAACAAAAAAATGTATTAGGAGGTAGGGCAACATTTTTATGCTACAGCCTATTGGTTTTTATTTAGTTACAATTTCAGCAGTTTATTTTCTTTTTTTTTCTGTTTTTGTTTTGTTTTGTTTTTTTTCAAGACAGGGTTTCCCTGTGGCTCTCCACACTGTAGACCAGGCTGGCTTTGAACTCAGAAATTCGCCTGCCTCTGCCTCCCAAGTGTTGGAATTAAAGGCATGCGCCACCATGCCTGGCAATTTTCTTTCATTTTTAAATACTGTATTTAGGAAAACAATGATCATATACAGGCATAGGTTTCATTTTGATGTCTCCTTCATTGAAACTCTTGGTTCTTTCCCACTCATCAGTAGTTCATCTCAGTTTGCACATCACTATTACCCTACCACTATTCACACCCAAAACCCCTTCACATGGTACTGTTTTGTAGCTGATATGTGTTCACATGTCTACTAGGAGGGTTTTGTCTTTCTGACTCTGAATTACTTTGTTGAGTATACTATTTTCCCAGAGCCATTCACCTTCAGCCATTTCATGATTTCACTACTCTAAACCCAGCACTATACATTCTACTAGGGCTTCTTTGTATTTGCAAAATTTCTTAGAAATTCATTCATGAATACTGTAATTTCATGATTCCTTCCCAGTCCTCAAATTTTGCAGTACCTACCACACTCCCTGTTTAATCTGTGATCTCTCTTTTTGATTATTGTTGTTTATTACATATGCATATAGATGTATATATAACTGACTATATCTATTTAACATTGTTCATATGTACATATATTTATGGCTGACCATTTGAAATGGATTAACCTATCAGTCATTTCTTTGGAGGAACCCAATTCTCCCTAGCTCAGCATCCATGAGTTGCATATTGACTTTTCCACACATAACATGAAAAAGGAGGACTCTCAGAGATAAGAACCAATCTTGACATAGCAAAATGCAATGACTAGGCGAAAACTCTCCTATCAAAGCTGAGCAGGCAGCCCAGTAGGAGGAAAGATCCCAGGAGCACGCAAGAGTCACACACCTCTCTCTCATCTCTCTCTAAAGGATCCCAGTAACTTGCAAAAGAATCACAAACCTCTTTTTCTTGCCCCTCCCTCATGAATGGGCAGGATCTCCTGCTATTAGAATTCCTCACATAGCCGGGTGTGGTGACCCACGCCTTTAATCCCAGCAATTGGGAGGCAGAGACAGGCAAATTTCTGTGTTCAAGGCCAGCCTGGTCTACAGAGTGAGTTCAGGACAGCCAGGACTATACAGAGAAACACTGTCTCGAAAAAACAAACAAACAAACAAACAAACAAACAAACAAAAATTCCTCACTAAACCAAGCTAAACCACCCTGACTTATAAGTAGAATATCCCAGAGCCATTTAGGCTCCATGATTGCTACATCAGATTCTGTGAGGCCTTATAAACTGTGCTTACTTGATTCTAGGGACTGTGTTTTTGTTATTGTTGTTTTGGTTTGATTTGGTTGGGTAGTGGTGTTGTTGTTGCTGTTTTTTCCAGACAGGGTTTCTCTGTGTAGTCCTGGCTGTCCTGGAACTCACTCTGTAGACCAGGCTGGCCTCAAACTCAGAAATCCACCTGCCTCTGCCTCCCAAGTGCTGGGATTAAAGGTGTGTGCCACCAATGCACAGCAGGGGATGTGCTTTTTTTAAAAATTAGATATTTTCTTTATTTATGTTTCAAATGTTTCCTAGTTTTCCCTCTGAAAATCCCCTATCCCCTCCCACCCTTCCACTGCTCCCAGTCCCAACCCCTCCTGCTTCCTGGCCCTGGCATTCCCCTATACTGGGGCATAGAACCTTCACAGGACCAAGGGCCTCTCCTTCCATTGATGACTGACTAGTCCATTCTCTGCTACATATGCAGCTAGAGCCATGAGTCCCACCATGTGTTTTCTTTGATTAGTGGAACAAAATTCCCATGGAAGGAGTTACAGAGACAAAGTTCAGAGCAGAGACTGAAAGAATGGCCATCCAGAGACTGCCCCACCTGGGGATCCATCCCATAAACAACCACCAAACCCAGACACTATTGTGGATGCCAACAAGAGCTAGCTGACAGGAGCCTGATAAAGCTGTCTCCTGAGAGGCTCTGTCAGTATCTGGTAAATACAGAAGTGGATGCTCACAGCCATCCCCTGGAAGAAGCACAGGGTCCCCAATGAAGGAACTAGAGAAAGGACCCAAGTAACTGAAGGTGTTTGCAGCCCCATAGGAAGAACAACAATGTGAACTAACCAGTACCCCCAGAGCTCCCTTGGACTAAAGCACCAATCAAAGGGGCTGTGTTTTTAAGATGCCCTTTAGCTGTGGGTCTCTGCATCTGCTCCAGTCAGTTGTAGGACGAAGCTTCTCTGAGGACAATTGGGTTATGCACATTTCTATCAGAATAGCAGAATATCATTAGGAAACATTTCATTGACTCTATTTTTCATTTTGTCTATCTGGTGACGACACTGGACTACCCAGCTTTTGGTTCTGGGCCATCCAAGCGGTGTTGGGCTTGGGATCCCTCTAATTTCTCATGGTGTGGGCCTCTGGTTAAATCAGTCACTAGTTGGCCAATCCCATAAGTTCTACACCAATATTGTCCATAATGCGCCATTTTGCATGCAGGATATATTATAGATCTAAGGATTCATGACTGGTTTAGGTCCTAGTCCTAACATTGGAAACCTTGCCTGGTTACAGACTATGCCTGCTTCAGGCTCTTTGCTCCCATTAGAAGGAGTCCTCACTAGAATCAACCTTGCAAATTCCAGCGAGGATGCACTGCCCTAGTTTTCCACCAGGGAAATGCCACCAATATTCTCATTGTAATCTCTCCCTCCAACTCTTCTCCCCCACTTAAACCCTCCTGTCCCTGTCTCTGTAGGAGGTTACTTTGGTTCTACTATGTATTCAAACGCTAAATACTGCCCCCAAGATCTGGTTGCACCCCCTCCCCCCCAATGAATTCTTCCTCCAGTTTTTGTTTTTATGACCTTATTCCCCAAGTTAATTGTTCAAAAGGCTAAAACCTATGACTGGGCAATAGAGTTAGGAGGGTTTTCAGTTACCTGAATGTGAGTCACAGGTATAGAGAAAGGAAGAAAGGACACAGTGAGGATAGGAAGCAGCCCTGAGAGGTGATGAACCATGTACTCATGGCCAGGAGACATAGTGAGTAACAACGGATATATGGTTGGATTGTAAGTTACAATAGCTCCTAAATCTGCCGGATGTAGGTTTAGAGTTTATAAGTAAAGCACTTGGATTATGTGCCATTTATACTGGCTACCTAAAATTCATAGTTCATTTACATATTCCTACCTGCCCCCTGTTTACCCACTTTTCCTCTTCCCAGGTAGATCAAGGCATTTCCCACTAGAGCTTTCCTTGTTTTTTAGCCTCTTTGAGTCTGTGTATTATAACATAATTAGCATTTACTTAAAACCTAATATCCACTTATGAGTGTGTTCAACTATGTTTGCCTTTCTGAGTTCAAGTTACCTCAGTAAGAATGATTTTTTGTAGTTCCATCCATTTCACTGCCCATTTCATGACATCATTTTCTTTCTAACAGCTAAGTAATATACCATTGTATAAATGTACCACATTCTCTTAATTCATATTCACTTGTATGATATCTAGGCTATTTCTGTTTTTTTTTTTTTTT
>NC_034611.1:43781682-43784351 GCF_900095145.1 Mus pahari
AGAGAGAGAGAGAGAGAGAGAGAGAGAGAGAGAGAGAGATCAGTTTTTTGAGAAAGTTAAATTGGCTATTGTGAAGGGACCACAGGTACACAGGTACAGTGGCTTTATTTATAATAATGAAACAAACAAACAAACTGCAAACAGCCTAGATTTCATGCAACAGAATATATATATATATATATATATATATATATATATATATATATATTATCAATGGTTAAAAAGTATTCTTCATAAAATCATAGAGAATAAATTTCAAAAGTATGTCAAGAGACACTCATCCAAGTAACATAAACCTATGGAACAATAAAGAACAGGAATAAGAAAGAAAACCCTCATTGAATATTATAGTTGCAAAACCACAAAATAAAGGATAAGAAACCTTCAATACAGATAATACCAAAGATGACCCATTTGAGGAACCACAGATCATTCTACAGAAATTTTAAACTAGAAGGGTCAGGAGAGATGTAGTTCAAATTCTGGAATGTCACCATTGTTGACTTAGACTCTGTATTCATGAAACTATTTATTAATCTTAAGAAGAAATACAACATTTTCATAATAAATCCTGATTAAAGAATTCATGACGACTGAACTTGTTGAAATGCTTGTTACAGGAGATAACTGTAAGCCCTTAATTCGTGTTAGCTAGTAATATTTCTTGGGTTACCCTAACTAGCTTCTGAGCATGCTTTAGTTTTTGTTTGTCTATTTTGATTGGTTTTGCATACTTTAGTTTTCTTTATGTTGCACTTATAAAATGTCTGTCAAAAGCAGCTTAGGAAAGGAAGGGCTTATTTGGCTCACAATCTCAGGTTATAATCCATTCTAGCAGGCAAGTCAAGGCAAGAAGTTAAAGCCATGGCCAAGAGTAGAGAAAGGACAAACATGTGGACACTTGCTTGCTGCTCCATACTCAGCTAGCTTCCTCTACTCTTACAGGATCTCCTGTCTAGGGAACAGTGATGCCCACAATGGCCTGGGATAAATAGCAATGATGACTAGCAATCTCAAGTGTACCTACAGGCCAATCAGATCCAGGCAGTTCCACAGTTATGATTTCTATTTATGGTTATTTTATGTTGTCTCATGTTAACAGTTAATATTAACCAGTGTGGGATATTCAGTAACACATTTTGGCATAAAGACATATTCAAGCCAATCTGCAATCATTAAACTAATACCACATTACTATTACAATATGTTGGCAATTCTTTATCTTTCTTTACAAGATCTTGTGTTGACAAACCATAAACTATTATTGAGAAATACTAGGGAAGCTTCACATTTAGAAGATTATTAACATGTATTTTTAAATGATGGTCCTTTAAAGATTTTCCTATCTAAGTGTAAAGGATTCATAACTATTGAACTAGCTCTACTAAGTTTGGATACTAGAAGGAATCCTTCAGTGTGAAGATAAAGATAATCACATGCAAGAGACCACAAGGAATAAATAAATTATTCTAGCTCAGTTTTTCAAGACATATCTAAAACTTACAATCTAGAACATGACAGGCATTCAGACACACCTTTCAATAATAACTGAATATTATTGATTTTAGTTCTCTTACAAAAAGGTACAGACAAGCAGATGGATTTAGAAAAGAAAAATCTATCTTTTGCTGCCTACAAGTTACACACACATTTACATTAATGATGAACACTATCTTGGAGTAAAAGGTTTGAAATACATTCCAAGAACATGGAGCTAGGAAACAAGCAGGTATAGATATGCAATTATATGTTGAAACACACTTCAAACCAAAAATGGTTAAAAGAGATAAATTAAGTTTGTTTATGCTCATTAGAGGAGAAAATTACCAAGAGTACATTATAATCCTGAAGTTATGCATCAAACACATATTTATCCAATTTCAGAAAAGAAATACCAGTAGATGTAAAATCATGGATTAACCCAGAGTGTGAGTGTGGGTGATTTCCAAAATTCATTGTCACAGACTGTTCACGCTGATGAAAACCTAACAAAATAAGACAGATGCAATGACACCATAAGTGAATGGATCTAACAGACATTTACTGAATATTGTTTGTTATTTTAATTTAATTTTTTATTTTGAACTGAAAATTGTTTGTTATTTTACTTTTATTTTTTATTTTGAATATCTTATTCATGTATATCAATCAAGTCTATTTCCCACTTTCCCATTCCAGCTGCTCCATAAAAAATCTTTGCATATATCCCATGTCTTACCTTAATGTACATTTTTTGATAACCAACTAATTCCACTTAAACCTATCCATATTTGAGTAGCTATGGAGTCAGTTCATAAGAGCCAATTTTACTTTCTCTAAACTTAATGCATCTTAATGATCTGAACTTAATGCAAAAAGCAAATTTTAACAAAAATAGGAGAGTTGATTTAGCATCTTGTAATATATAAGACCATTGTAGAATAGAGCTAGACACCAAAAAAAAAAAGCCATCATCATCATCATCAACAACAACAACAACAACAACAACTAAAAAAAACATACAAAGTATACAAACTTATGAAGAATGAATAGGACATCATATACCCTGATCTTGAGAGATAATATTTTGTCGCGCCCGTCGCTCCTGCCTGCAGGAAAGAAGGACTTTGACACGCAGAGATTCTTCCACAACTTCTTTATTCTCTTGCTTGCCGAAGCGAAAGGACCCC